>NW_027366947.1:0-63859 GCF_046119375.1 Phyllobates terribilis
CACATTGCACGGTGCAATTCTGAAATTTTTAGCTTTTTCCTGTTAATCCTAGCATGATAAAGAAGATTCAAAGAGAGTGAGATGCCAGCTCCTTTCATTCAGTCAGTAGCTTCAAACATTTCTGGTATATGAAAAACATGTTTTTCAATGGCAAAAATCAATGAATATTGTAAATGCACAAACAGTAATATCTCCACATTGCACGGTGCAATTCTGAAATTTTTTGCTTTTTCCTGTTAATCCTAGCATGATAAAGAAGATTCAAAGAGAGTGAGATGCCAGCTCCTTTCATTCAGTCAGTAGCTTCAAACATTTCTGGACGTTTTTCAATGGCAAAAATCAATGAATATTGTAAATGCACAAACAGTAATATCTCCACATTGCACGGTGCAATTCTGAAATTTTTAGCTTTTTCCTGTTAATCCTAGCATGATAAAGAAGATTCAAAGAGAGTGAGATGCCAGCTCCTTTCATTCAGTCAGTAGCTTCAAACATTTCTGGTATATGAAAAACATGTTTTTCAATGGCAAAAATCAATGAATATTGTAAATGCACAAACAGTAATATCTCCACATTGCACGGTGCAATTCTGAAATTTTTTGCTTTTTCCTGTTAATCCTAGCATGATAAAGAAGATTCAAAGAGAGTGAGATGCCAGCTCCTTTCATTCAGTCAGTAGCTTCAAACATTTCTGGACGTTTTTCAATGGCAAAAATCAATGAATATTGTAAATGCACAAACAGTAATATCTCCACATTGCACGGTGCAATTCTGAAATTTTTAGCTTTTTCCTGTTAATCCTAGCATGATAAAGAAGATTCAAAGAGAGTGAGATGCCAGCTCCTTTCATTCAGTCAGTAGCTTCAAACATTTCTGGTATATGAAAAACATGTTTTTCAATGGCAAAAATCAATGAATATTGTAAATGCACAAACAGTAATATCTCCACATTGCACGGTGCAATTCTGAAATTTTTAGCTTTTTCCTGCTAATCCTAGCATGATAAAGAAGATTCAAAGAGAGTGAGATGCCAGCTCCTTTCATTCAGTCAGTAGCTTCAAACATTTCTGGTATATGAAAAACATGTTTTTCAATGGCAAAAATCAATGAATATTGTAAATGCACAAACAGTAATATCTCCACATTGCACGGTGCAATTCTGAAATTTTTAGCTTTTTCCTGCTAATCCTAGCATGATAAAGAAGATTCAAAGAGAGTGAGATGCCAGCTCCTTTCATTCAGTCAGTAGCTTCAAACATTTCTGGTATATGAAAAACATGTTTTTCAATGGCAAAAATCAATGAATATTGTAAATGCACAAACAGTAATATCTCCACATTGCACGGTGCAATTCTGAAATTTTTAGCTTTTTCCTGTTAATCCTAGCATGATAAAGAAGATTCAAAGAGAGTGAGATGCCAGCTCCTTTCATTCAGTCAGTAGCTTCAAACATTTCTGGTATATGAAAAACATGTTTTTCAATGGCAAAAATCAATGAATATTGTAAATGCACAAACAGTAATATCTCCACATTGCACGGTGCAATTCTGAAATTTTTTGCTTTTTCCTGTTAATCCTAGCATGATAAAGAAGATTCAAAGAGAGTGAGATGCCAGCTCCTTTCATTCAGTCAGTAGCTTCAAACATTTCTGGACGTTTTTCAATGGCAAAAATCAATGAATATTGTAAATGCACAAACAGTAATATCTCCACATTGCACGGTGCAATTCTGAAATTTTTAGCTTTTTCCTGTTAATCCTAGCATGATAAAGAAGATTCAAAGAGAGTGAGATGCCAGCTCCTTTCATTCAGTCAGTAGCTTCAAACATTTCTGGTATATGAAAAACATGTTTTTCAATGGCAAAAATCAATGAATATTGTAAATGCACAAACAGTAATATCTCCACATTGCACGGTGCAATTCTGAAATTTTTTGCTTTTTCCTGTTAATCCTAGCATGATAAAGAAGATTCAAAGAGAGTGAGATGCCAGCTCCTTTCATTCAGTCAGTAGCTTCAAACATTTCTGGTATATGAAAAACATGTTTTTCAATGGCAAAAATCAATGAATATTGTAAATGCACAAACAGTAATATCTCCACATTGCAAGGTGCAATTCTGAAATTTTTAGCTTTTTCCTGTTAATCCTAGCATGATAAAGAAGATTCAAAGAGAGTGAGATGCCAGCTCCTTTCATTCAGTCAGTAGCTTCAAACATTTCTGGACGTTTTTCAATGGCAAAAATCAATGAATATTGTAAATGCACAAACAGTAATATCTCCACATTGCACGGTGCAATTCTGAAATTTTTTGCTTTTTCCTGCTAATCCTAGCATGATAAAGAAGATTCAAAGAGAGTGAGATGCCAGCTCCTTTCATTCAGTCAGTAGCTTCAAACATTTCTGGTATATGAAAAACATGTTTTTCAATGGCAAAAATCAATGAATATTGTAAATGCACAAACAGTAATATCTCCACATTGCAAGGTGCAATTCTGAAATTTTTTGCTTTTTCCTGCTAATCCTAGCATGATAAAGAAGATTCAAAGAGAGTGAGATGCCAGCTCCTTTCATTCAGTCAGTAGCTTCAAACATTTCTGGTATATGAAAAACATGTTTTTCAATGGCAAAAATCAATGAATATTGTAAATGCACAAACAGTAATATCTCCACATTGCACGGTGCAATTCTGAAATTTTTTGCTTTTTCCTGCTAATCCTAGCATGATAAAGGAGATTCAAAGAGAGTGAGATGCCAGCTCCTTTCATTCAGTCAGTAGCTTCAAACATTTCTGGTATATGAAAAACATGTTTTTCAATGGCAAAAATCAATGAATATTGTAAATGCACAAACAGTAATATCTCCACATTGCACGGTGCAATTCTGAAATTTTTAGCTTTTTCCTGTTAATCCTAGCATGATAAAGAAGATTCAAAGAGAGTGAGATGCCAGCTCCTTTCATTCAGTCAGTAGCTTCAAACATTTCTGGACGTTTTTCAATGGCAAAAATCAATGAATATTGTAAATGCACAAACAGTAATATCTCCACATTGCAAGGTGCAATTCAGAAATTTTTAGCTTTTTCCTGTTAATCCTAGCATGATAAAGAAGATTCAAAGAGAGTGAGATGCCAGCTCCTTTCATTCAGTCAGTAGCTTCAAACATTTCTGGACGTTTTTCAATGGCAAAAATCAATGAATATTGTAAATGCACAAACAGTAATATCTCCACATTGCACGGTGCAATTCTGAAATTTTTTGCTTTTTCCTGCTAATCCTAGCATGATAAAGAAGATTCAAAGAGAGTGAGATGCCAGCTCCTTTTATTCAGTCAGTAGCTTCAAACATTTCTGGTATATGAAAAACATGTTTTTCAATGGCAAAAATCAATGAATATTGTAAATGCACAAACAGTAATATCTCCACATTGCACGGTGCAATTCTGAAATTTTTAGCTTTTTCCTGTTAATCCTAGCATGATAAAGAAGATTCAAAGAGAGTGAGATGCCAGCTCCTTTCATTCAGTCAGTAGCTTCAAACATTTCTGGACGTTTTTCAATGGCAAAAATCAATGAATATTGTAAATGCACAAACAGTAATATCTCCACATTGCAAGGTGCAATTCTGAAATTTTTAGCTTTTTCCTGTTAATCCTAGCATGATAAAGAAGATTCAAAGAGAGTGAGATGCCAGCTCCTTTAATTCAGTCAGTAGCTTCAAACATTTCTGGTATATGAAAAGCATGTTTTTCAATGGCAAAAATCAATGAATATTGTAAATGCACAAACAGTAATATCTCCACATTGCACGGTGCAATTCTGAAATTTTTTGCTTTTTCCTGCTAATCCTAGCATGATAAAGAAGATTCAAAGAGAGTGAGATGCCAGCTCCTTTCATTCAGTCAGTAGCTTCAAACATTTCTGGTATATGAAAAACATGTTTTTCAATGGCAAAAATCAATGAATATTGTAAATGCACAAACAGTAATATCTCCACATTGCACGGTGCAATTCTGAAATTTTTAGCTTTTTCCTGTTAATCCTAGCATGATAAAGAAGATTCAAAGAGAGTGAGATGCCAGCTCCTTTCATTCAGTCAGTAGCTTCAAACATTTCTGGACGTTTTTCAATGGCAAAAATCAATGAATATTGTAAATGCACAAACAGTAATATCTCCACATTGCACGGTGCAATTCTGAAATTTTTAGCTTTTTCCTGTTAATCCTAGCATGATAAAGAAGATTCAAAGAGAGTGAGATGCCAGCTCCTTTCATTCAGTCAGTAGCTTCAAACATTTCTGGTATATGAAAAACATGTTTTTCAATGGCAAAAATCAATGAATATTGTAAATGCACAAACAGTAATATCTCCACATTGCAAGGTGCAATTCTGAAATTTTTTGCTTTTTCCTGCTAATCCTAGCATGATAAAGAAGATTCAAAGAGAGTGAGATGCCAGCTCCTTTCATTCAGTCAGTAGCTTCAAACATTTCTGGTATATGAAAAACATGTTTTTCAATGGCAAAAATCAATGAATATTGTAAATGCACAAACAGTAATATCTCCACATTGCACGGTGCAATTCTGAAATTTTTTGCTTTTTCCTGCTAATCCTAGCATGATAAAGAAGATTCAAAGAGAGTGAGATGCCAGCTCCTTTCATTCAGTCAGTAGCTTCAAACATTTCTGGTATATGAAAAACATGTTTTTCAATGGCAAAAATCAATGAATATTGTAAATGCACAAACAGTAATATCTCCACATTGCACGGTGCAATTCTGAAATTTTTAGCTTTTTCCTGTTAATCCTAGCATGATAAAGAAGATTCAAAGAGAGTGAGATGCCAGCTCCTTTCATTCAGTCAGTAGCTTCAAACATTTCTGGTATATGAAAAACATGTTTTTCAATGGCAAAAATCAATGAATATTGTAAATGCACAAACAGTAATATCTCCACATTGCACGGTGCAATTCTGAAATTTTTAGCTTATTCCTGCTAATCCTAGCATGATAAAGAAGATTCAAAGAGAGTGAGATGCCAGCTCCTTTCATTCAGTCAGTAGCTTCAAACATTTCTGGTATATGAAAAACATGTTTTTCAATGGCAAAAATCAATGAATATTGTAAATGCACAAACAGTAATATCTCCACATTGCACGGTGCAATTCTGAAATTTTTTGCTTTTTCCTGCTAATCCTAGCATGATAAAGAAGATTCAAAGAGAGTGAGATGCCAGCTCCTTTCATTCAGTCAGTAGCTTCAAACATTTCTGGTATATGAAAAACATGTTTTTCAATGGCAAAAATCAATGAATATTGTAAATGCACAAACAGTAATATCTCCACATTGCACGGTGCAATTCTGAAATTTTTAGCTTTTTCCTGTTAATCCTAGCATGATAAAGAAGATTCAAAGAGAGTGAGATGCCAGCTCCTTTCATTCAGTCAGTAGCTTCAAACATTTCTGGACGTTTTTCAATGGCAAAAATCAATGAATATTGTAAATGCACAAACAGTAATATCTCCACATTGCACGGTGCAATTCTGAAATTTTTAGCTTTTTCCTGTTAATCCTAGCATGATAAAGAAGATTCAAAGAGAGTGAGATGCCAGCTCCTTTCATTCAGTCAGTAGCTTCAAACATTTCTGGTATATGAAAAACATGTTTTTCAATGGCAAAAATCAATGAATATTGTAAATGCACAAACAGTAATATCTCCACATTGCACGGTGCAATTCTGAAATTTTTAGCTTTTTCCTGTTAATCCTAGCATGATAAAGAAGATTCAAAGAGAGTGAGATGCATTCAGTCAGTAGCTTCAAACATTTCTGGTATATGAAAAACATGTTTTTCAATGGCAAAAATCAATGAATATTGTAAATGCACAAACAGTAATATCTCCACATTGCACGGTGCAATTCTGAAATTTTTTGCTTTTTCCTGCTAATCCTAGCATGATAAAGAAGATTCAAAGAGAGTGAGATGCCAGCTCCTTTCATTCAGTCAGTAGCTTCAAACATTTCTGGTATATGAAAAACATGTTTTTCAATGGCAAAAATCAATGAATATTGTAAATGCACAAACAGTAATATCTCCACATTGCACGGTGCAATTCTGAAATTTTTTGCTTTTTCCTGCTAATCCTAGCATGATAAAGAAGATTCAAAGAGAGTGAGATGCCAGCTCCTTTCATTCAGTCAGTAGCTTCAAACATTTCTGGTATATGAAAAACATGTTTTTCAATGGCAAAAATCAATGAATATTGTAAATGCACAAACAGTAATATCTCCACATTGCACGGTGCAATTCTGAAATTTTTAGCTTTTTCCTGTTAATCCTAGCATGATAAAGAAGATTCAAAGAGAGTGAGATGCCAGCTCCTTTCATTCAGTCAGTAGCTTCAAACATTTCTGGTATATGAAAAACATGTTTTTCAATGGCAAAAATCAATGAATATTGTAAATGCACAAACAGTAATATCTCCACATTGCACGGTGCAATTCTGAAATTTTTAGCTTTTTCCTGTTAATCCTAGCATGATAAAGAAGATTCAAAGAGAGTGAGATGCCAGCTCCTTTCATTCAGTCAGTAGCTTCAAACATTTCTGGACGTTTTTCAATGGCAAAAATCAATGAATATTGTAAATGCACAAACAGTAATATCTCCACATTGCAAGGTGCAATTCTGAAATTTTTTGCTTTTTCCTGCTAATCCTAGCATGATAAAGAAGATTCAAAGAGAGTGAGATGCCAGCTCCTTTCATTCAGTCAGTAGCTTCAAACATTTCTGGTATATGAAAAACATGTTTTTCAATGGCAAAAATCAATGAATATTGTAAATGCACAAACAGTAATATCTCCACATTGCAAGGTGCAATTCTGAAATTTTTAGCTTTTTCCTGCTAATCCTAGCATGATAAAGAAGATTCAAAGAGAGTGAGATGCCAGCTCCTTTCATTCAGTCAGTAGCTTCAAACATTTCTGGTATATGAAAAACATGTTTTTCAATGGCAAAAATCAATGAATATTGTAAATGCACAAACAGTAATATCTCCACATTGCACGGTGCAATTCTGAAATTTTTAGCTTTTTCCTGTTAATCCTAGCATGATAAAGAAGATTCAAAGAGAGTGAGATGCCAGCTCCTTTCATTCAGTCAGTAGCTTCAAACATTTCTGGTATATGAAAAACATGTTTTTCAATGGCAAAAATCAATGAATATTGTAAATGCACAAACAGTAATATCTCCACATTGCAAGGTGCAATTCTGAAATTTTTAGCTTTTTCCTGCTAATCCTAGCATGATAAAGAAGATTCAAAGAGAGTGAGATGCCAGCTCCTTTCATTCAGTCAGTAGCTTCAAACATTTCTGGTATATGAAAAACATGTTTTTCAATGGCAAAAATCAATGAATATTGTAAATGCACAAACAGTAATATCTCCACATTGCACGGTGCAATTCTGAAATTTTTAGCTTTTTCCTGCTAATCCTAGCATGATAAAGAAGATTCAAAGAGAGTGAGATGCCAGCTCCTTTCATTCAGTCAGTAGCTTCAAACATTTCTGGTATATGAAAAACATGTTTTTCAATGGCAAAAATCAATGAATATTGTAAATGCACAAACAGTAATATCTCCACATTGCAAGGTGCAATTCTGAAATTTTTTGCTTTTTCCTGCTAATCCTAGCATGATAAAGAAGATTCAAAGAGAGTGAGATGCCAGCTCCTTTCATTCAGTCAGTAGCTTCAAACATTTCTGGTATATGAAAAACATGTTTTTCAATGGCAAAAATCAATGAATATTGTAAATGCACAAACAGTAATATCTCCACATTGCACGGTGCAATTCTGAAATTTTTTGCTTTTTCCTGCTAATCCTAGCATGATAAAGAAGATTCAAAGAGAGTGAGATGCCAGCTCCTTTCATTCAGTCAGTAGCTTCAAACATTTCTGGACGTTTTTCAATGGCAAAAATCAATGAATATTGTAAATGCACAAACAGTAATATCTCCACATTGCACGGTGCAATTCTGAAATTTTTTGCTTTTTCCTGCTAATCCTAGCATGATAAAGAAGATTCAAAGAGAGTGAGATGCCAGCTCCTTTCATTCAGTCAGTAGCTTCAAACATTTCTGGTATATGAAAAACATGTTTTTCAATGGCAAAAATCAATGAATATTGTAAATGCACAAACAGTAATATCTCCACATTGCAAGGTGCAATTCTGAAATTTTTAGCTTTTTCCTGTTAATCCTAGCATGATAAAGAAGATTCAAAGAGAGTGAGATGCCAGCTCCTTTCATTCAGTCAGTAGCTTCAAACATTTGTGGTATATGAAAAACATGTTTTTCAATGGCAAAAATCAATGAATATTGTAAATGCACAAACAGTAATATCTCCACATTGCACGGTGCAATTCTGAAATTTTTAGCTTTTTCCTGTTAATCCTAGCATGATAAAGAAGATTCAAAGAGAGTGAGATGCCAGCTCCTTTCATTCAGTCAGTAGCTTCAGACATTTCTGGTATATGAAAAACATGTTTTTCAATGGCAAAAATCAATGAATATTGTAAATGCACAAACAGTAATATCTCCACATTGCACGGTGCAATTCTGAAATTTTTAGCTTTTTCCTGTTAATCCTAGCATGATAAAGAAGATTCAAAGAGAGTGAGATGCATTCAGTCAGTAGCTTCAAACATTTCTGGTATATGAAAAACATGTTTTTCAATGGCAAAAATCAATGAATATTGTAAATGCACAAACAGTAATATCTCCACATTGCACGGTGCAATTCTGAAATTTTTTGCTTTTTCCTGCTAATCCTAGCATGATAAAGAAGATTCAAAGAGAGTGAGATGCCAGCTCCTTTCATTCAGTCAGTAGCTTCAAACATTTCTGGTATATGAAAAACATGTTTTTCAATGGCAAAAATCAATGAATATTGTAAATGCACAAACAGTAATATCTCCACATTGCACGGTGCAATTCTGAAATTTTTAGCTTTTTCCTGTTAATCCTAGCATGATAAAGAAGATTCAAAGAGAGTGAGATGCCAGCTCCTTTCATTCAGTCAGTAGCTTCAAACATTTCTGGTATATGAAAAACATGTTTTTCAATGGCAAAAATCAATGAATATTGTAAATGCACAAACAGTAATATCTCCACATTGCACGGTGCAATTCTGAAATTTTTTGCTTTTTCCTGCTAATCCTAGCATGATAAAGAAGATTCAAAGAGAGTGAGATGCCAGCTCCTTTCATTCAGTCAGTAGCTTCAAACATTTCTGGTATATGAAAAACATGTTTTTCAATGGCAAAAATCAATGAATATTGTAAATGCACAAACAGTAATATCTCCACATTGCACGGTGCAATTCTGAAATTTTTAGCTTTTTCCTGTTAATCCTAGCATGATAAAGAAGATTCAAAGAGAGTGAGATGCCAGCTCCTTTCATTCAGTCAGTAGCTTCAAACATTTCTGGTATATGAAAAACATGTTTTTCAATGGCAAAAATCAATGAATATTGTAAATGCACAAACAGTAATATCTCCACATTGCACGGTGCAATTCTGAAATTTTTTGCTTTTTCCTGCTAATCCTAGCATGATAAAGAAGATTCAAAGAGAGTGAGATGCCAGCTCCTTTCATTCAGTCAGTAGCTTCAAACATTTCTAGTATATGAAAAACATGTTTTTCAATGGCAAAAATCAATGAATATTGTAAATGCACAAACAGTAATATCTCCACATTGCAGGGTGCAATTCTGAAATTTTTAGCTTTTTCCTGTTAATCCTAGCATGATAAAGAAGATTCAAAGAGAGTGAGATGCCAGCTCCTTTCATTCAGTCAGTAGCTTCAAACATTTCTGGTATATGAAAAACATGTTTTTCAATGGCAAAAATCAATGAATATTGTAAATGCACAAACAGTAATATCTCCACATTGCACGGTGCAATTCTGAAATTTTTAGCTTTTTCCTGTTAATCCTAGCATGATAAAGAAGATTCAAAGAGAGTGAGATGCCAGCTCCTTTCATTCAGTCAGTAGCTTCAAACATTTCTGGTATATGAAAAACATGTTTTTCAATGGCAAAAATCAATGAATATTGTAAATGCACAAACAGTAATATCTCCACATTGCACGGTGCAATTCTGAAATTTTTTGCTTTTTCCTGCTAATCCTAGCATGATAAAGAAGATTCAAAGAGAGTGAGATGCCAGCTCCTTTCATTCAGTCAGTAGCTTCAAACATTTCTGGTATATGAAAAACATGTTTTTCAATGGCAAAAATCAATGAATATTGTAAATGCACAAACAGTAATATCTCCACATTGCACGGTGCAATTCTGAAATTTTTAGCTTTTTCCTGTTAATCCTAGCATGATAAAGAAGATTCAAAGAGAGTGAGATGCCAGCTCCTTTCATTCAGTCAGTAGCTTCAAACATTTCTGGTATATGAAAAACATGTTTTTCAATGGCAAAAATCAATGAATATTGTAAATCCACAAACAGTAATATCTCCACATTGCACGGTGCAATTCTGAAATTTTTAGCTTTTTCCTGTTAATCCTAGCATGATAAAGAAGATTCAAAGAGAGTGAGATGCCAGCTCCTTTCATTCAGTCAGTAGCTTCAAACATTTCTGGACGTTTTTCAATGGCAAAAATCAATGAATATTGTAAATGCACAAACAGTAATATCTCCACATTGCAAGGTGCAATTCTGAAATTTTTTGCTTTTTCCTGCTAATCCTAGCATGATAAAGAAGATTCAAAGAGAGTGAGATGCCAGCTCCTTTCATTCAGTCAGTAGCTTCAAACATTTCTGGTATATGAAAAACATGTTTTTCAATGGCAAAAATCAATGAATATTGTAAATGCACAAACAGTAATATCTCCACATTGCACGGTGCAATTCTGAAATTTTTAGCTTTTTCCTGTTAATCCTAGCATGATAAAGAAGATTCAAAGAGAGTGAGATGCCAGCTCCTTTCATTCAGTCAGTAGCTTCAAACATTTCTGGTATATGAAAAACATGTTTTTCAATGGCAAAAATCAATGAATATTGTAAATGCACAAACAGTAATATCTCCACATTGCACGGTGCAATTCTGAAATTTTTAGCTTTTTCCTGTTAATCCTAGCATGATAAAGAAGATTCAAAGAGAGTGAGATGCCAGCTCCTTTCATTCAGTCAGTAGCTTCAAACATTTCTGGTATATGAAAAACATGTTTTTCAATGGCAAAAATCAATGAATATTGTAAATGCACAAACAGTAATATCTCCACATTGCACGGTGCAATTCTGAAATTTTTTGCTTTTTCCTGCTAATCCTAGCATGATAAAGAAGATTCAAAGAGAGTGAGATGCCAGCTCCTTTCATTCAGTCAGTAGCTTCAAACATTTCTAGTATATGAAAAACATGTTTTTCAATGGCAAAAATCAATGAATATTGTAAATGCACAAACAGTAATATCACCACATTGCAAGGTGCAATTCTGAAATTTTTAGCTTTTTCCTGTTAATCCTAGCATGATAAAGAAGATTCAAAGAGAGTGAGATGCCAGCTCCTTTCATTCAGTCAGTAGCTTCAAACATTTCTGGTATATGAAAAACATGTTTTTCAATGGCAAAAATCAATGAATATTGTAAATGCACAAACAGTAATATCTCCACATTGCACGGTGCAATTCTGAAATTTTTAGCTTTTTCCTGTTAATCCTAGCATGATAAAGAAGATTCAAAGAGAGTGAGATGCCAGCTCCTTTCATTCAGTCAGTAGCTTCAAACATTTCTGGTATATGAAAAACATGTTTTTCAATGGCAAAAATCAATGAATATTGTAAATGCACAAACAGTAATATCTCCACATTGCACGGTGCAATTCTGAAATTTTTTGCTTTTTCCTGCTAATCCTAGCATGATAAAGAAGATTCAAAGAGAGTGAGATGCCAGCTCCTTTCATTCAGTCAGTAGCTTCAAACATTTCTGGTATATGAAAAACATGTTTTTCAATGGCAAAAATCAATGAATATTGTAAATGCACAAACAGTAATATCTCCACATTGCACGGTGCAATTCTGAAATTTTTAGCTTTTTCCTGTTAATCCTAGCATGATAAAGAAGATTCAAAGAGAGTGAGATGCCAGCTCCTTTCATTCAGTCAGTAGCTTCAAACATTTCTGGTATATGAAAAACATGTTTTTCAATGGCAAAAATCAATGAATATTGTAAATGCACAAACAGTAATATCTCCACATTGCACGGTGCAATTCTGAAATTTTTAGCTTTTTCCTGTTAATCCTAGCATGATAAAGAAGATTCAAAGAGAGTGAGATGCCAGCTCCTTTCATTCAGTCAGTAGCTTCAAACATTTCTGGACGTTTTTCAATGGCAAAAATCAATGAATATTGTAAATGCACAAACAGTAATATCTCCACATTGCAAGGTGCAATTCTGAAATTTTTTGCTTTTTCCTGCTAATCCTAGCATGATAAAGAAGATTCAAAGAGAGTGAGATGCCAGCTCCTTTCATTCAGTCAGTAGCTTCAAACATTTCTGGTATATGAAAAACATGTTTTTCAATGGCAAAAATCAATGAATATTGTAAATGCACAAACAGTAATATCTCCACATTGCACGGTGCAATTCTGAAATTTTTAGCTTTTTCCTGTTAATCCTAGCATGATAAAGAAGATTCAAAGAGAGTGAGATGCCAGCTCCTTTCATTCAGTCAGTAGCTTCAAACATTTCTGGTATATGAAAAACATGTTTTTCAATGGCAAAAATCAATGAATATTGTAAATGCACAAACAGTAATATCTCCACATTGCACGGTGCAATTCTGAAATTTTTAGCTTTTTCCTGTTAATCCTAGCATGATAAAGAAGATTCAAAGAGAGTGAGATGCATTCAGTCAGTAGCTTCAAACATTTCTGGTATATGAAAAACATGTTTTTCAATGGCAAAAATCAATGAATATTGTAAATGCACAAACAGTAATATCTCCACATTGCACGGTGCAATTCTGAAATTTTTTGCTTTTTCCTGCTAATCCTAGCATGATAAAGAAGATTCAAAGAGAGTGAGATGCCAGCTCCTTTCATTCAGTCAGTAGCTTCAAACATTTCTGGTATATGAAAAACATGTTTTTCAATGGCAAAAATCAATGAATATTGTAAATGCACAAACAGTAATATCTCCACATTGCACGGTGCAATTCTGAAATTTTTAGCTTTTTCCTGTTAATCCTAGCATGATAAAGAAGATTCAAAGAGAGTGAGATGCCAGCTCCTTTCATTCAGTCAGTAGCTTCAAACATTTCTGGTATATGAAAAACATGTTTTTCAATGGCAAAAATCAATGAATATTGTAAATGCACAAACAGTAATATCTCCACATTGCACGGTGCAATTCTGAAATTTTTTGCTTTTTCCTGCTAATCCTAGCATGATAAAGAAGATTCAAAGAGAGTGAGATGCCAGCTCCTTTCATTCAGTCAGTAGCTTCAAACATTTCTAGTATATGAAAAACATGTTTTTCAATGGCAAAAATCAATGAATATTGTAAATGCACAAACAGTAATATCTCCACATTGCAAGGTGCAATTCTGAAATTTTTAGCTTTTTCCTGTTAATCCTAGCATGATAAAGAAGATTCAAAGAGAGTGAGATGCCAGCTCCTTTCATTCAGTCAGTAGCTTCAAACATTTCTGGTATATGAAAAACATGTTTTTCAATGGCAAAAATCAATGAATATTGTAAATGCACAAACAGTAATATCTCCACATTGCACGGTGCAATTCTGAAATTTTTAGCTTTTTCCTGTTAATCCTAGCATGATAAAGAAGATTCAAAGAGAGTGAGATGCCAGCTCCTTTCATTCAGTCAGTAACTTCAAACATTTCTGGTATATGAAAAACATGTTTTTCAATGGCAAAAATCAATGAATATTGTAAATGCACAAACAGTAATATCTCCACATTGCACGGTGCAATTCTGAAATTTTTTGCTTTTTCCTGCTAATCCTAGCATGATAAAGAAGATTCAAAGAGAGTGAGATGCCAGCTCCTTTCATTCAGTCAGTAGCTTCAAACATTTCTGGTATATGAAAAACATGTTTTTCAATGGCAAAAATCAATGAATATTGTAAATGCACAAACAGTAATATCTCCACATTGCACGGTGCAATTCTGAAATTTTTAGCTTTTTCCTGTTAATCCTAGCATGATAAAGAAGATTCAAAGAGAGTGAGATGCCAGCTCCTTTCATTCAGTCAGTAGCTTCAAACATTTCTGGTATATGAAAAACATGTTTTTCAATGGCAAAAATCAATGAATATTGTAAATGCACAAACAGTAATATCTCCACATTGCACGGTGCAATTCTGAAATTTTTAGCTTTTTCCTGTTAATCCTAGCATGATAAAGAAGATTCAAAGAGAGTGAGATGCCAGCTCCTTTCATTCAGTCAGTAGCTTCAAACATTTCTGGACGTTTTTCAATGGCAAAAATCAATGAATATTGTAAATGCACAAACAGTAATATCTCCACATTGCAAGGTGCAATTCTGAAATTTTTTGCTTTTTCCTGCTAATCCTAGCATGATAAAGAAGATTCAAAGAGAGTGAGATGCCAGCTCCTTTCATTCAGTCAGTAGCTTTAAACATTTCTGGTATATGAAAAACATGTTTTTCAATGGCAAAAATCAATGAATATTGTAAATGCACAAACAGTAATATCTCCACATTGCAAGGTGCAATTCTGAAATTTTTAGCTTTTTCCTGCTAATCCTAGCATGATAAAGAAGATTCAAAGAGAGTGAGATGCCAGCTCCTTTCATTCAGTCAGTAGCTTCAAACATTTCTGGTATATGAAAAACATGTTTTTCAATGGCAAAAATCAATGAATATTGTAAATGCACAAACAGTAATATCTCCACATTGCACGGTGCAATTCTGAAATTTTTAGCTTTTTCCTGTTAATCCTAGCATGATAAAGAAGATTCAAAGAGAGTGAGATGCCAGCTCCTTTCATTCAGTCAGTAGCTTCAAACATTTCTGGTATATGAAAAACATGTTTTTCAATGGCAAAAATCAATGAATATTGTAAATGCACAAACAGTAATATCTCCACATTGCAAGGTGCAATTCTGAAATTTTTAGCTTTTTCCTGCTAATCCTAGCATGATAAAGAAGATTCAAAGAGAGTGAGATGCCAGCTCCTTTCATTCAGTCAGTAGCTTCAAACATTTCTGGTATATGAAAAACATGTTTTTCAATGGCAAAAATCAATGAATATTGTAAATGCACAAACAGTAATATCTCCACATTGCACGGTGCAATTCTGAAATTTTTAGCTTTTTCCTGCTAATCCTAGCATGATAAAGAAGATTCAAAGAGAGTGAGATGCCAGCTCCTTTCATTCAGTCAGTAGCTTCAAACATTTCTGGTATATGAAAAACATGTTTTTCAATGGCAAAAATCAATGAATATTGTAAATGCACAAACAGTAATATCTCCACATTGCAAGGTGCAATTCTGAAATTTTTTGCTTTTTCCTGCTAATCCTAGCATGATAAAGAAGATTCAAAGAGAGTGAGATGCCAGCTCCTTTCATTCAGTCAGTAGCTTCAAACATTTCTGGTATATGAAAAACATGTTTTTCAATGGCAAAAATCAATGAATATTGTAAATGCACAAACAGTAATATCTCCACATTGCACGGTGCAATTCTGAAATTTTTTGCTTTTTCCTGCTAATCCTAGCATGATAAAGAAGATTCAAAGAGAGTGAGATGCCAGCTCCTTTCATTCAGTCAGTAGCTTCAAACATTTCTGGACGTTTTTCAATGGCAAAAATCAATGAATATTGTAAATGCACAAACAGTAATATCTCCACATTGCACGGTGCAATTCTGAAATTTTTTGCTTTTTCCTGCTAATCCTAGCATGATAAAGAAGATTCAAAGAGAGTGAGATGCCAGCTCCTTTCATTCAGTCAGTAGCTTCAAACATTTCTGGTATATGAAAAACATGTTTTTCAATGGCAAAAATCAATGAATATTGTAAATGCACAAACAGTAATATCTCCACATTGCAAGGTGCAATTCTGAAATTTTTAGCTTTTTCCTGTTAATCCTAGCATGATAAAGAAGATTCAAAGAGAGTGAGATGCCAGCTCCTTTCATTCAGTCAGTAGCTTCAAACATTTCTGGTATATGAAAAACATGTTTTTCAATGGCAAAAATCAATGAATATTGTAAATGCACAAACAGTAATATCTCCACATTGCACGGTGCAATTCTGAAATTTTTAGCTTTTTCCTGTTAATCCTAGCATGATAAAGAAGATTCAAAGAGAGTGAGATGCCAGCTCCTTTCATTCAGTCAGTAGCTTCAAACATTTCTGGTATATGAAAAACATGTTTTTCAATGGCAAAAATCAATGAATATTGTAAATGCACAAACAGTGATATCTCCACATTGCACGGTGCAATTCTGAAATTTTTTGCTTTTTCCTGCTAATCCTAGCATGATAAAGAAGATTCAAAGAGAGTGAGATGCCAGCTCCTTTCATTCAGTCAGTAGCTTCAAACATTTCTGGTATATGAAAAACATGTTTTTCAATGGCAAAAATCAATGAATATTGTAAATGCACAAACAGTAATATCTCCACATTGCACGGTGCAATTCTGAAATTTTTTGCTTTTTCCTGTTAATCCTAGCATGATAAAGAAGATTCAAAGAGTGTGAGATGCCAGCTCCTTTCATTCAGTCAGTAGCTTCAAACATTTCTGGTATATGAAAAACATGTTTTTCAATGGCAAAAATCAATGAATATTGTAAATGCACAAACAGTAATATCTCCACATTGCAAGGTGCAATTCTGAAATTTTTTGCTTTTTCCTGCTAATCCTAGCATGATAAAGAAGATTCAAAGAGAGTGAGATGCCAGCTCCTTTCATTCAGTCAGTAGCTTCAAACATTTCTGGACGTTTTTCAATGGCAAAAATCAATGAATATTGTAAATGCACAAACAGTAACATCTCCACATTGCACGGTGCAATTCTGAAATTTTTAGCTTTTTCCTGTTAATCCTAGCATGATAAAGAAGATTCAGAGAGTGAGATGCCAGCTCCTTTCATTCAGTCAGTAGCTTCAAACATTTCTGGTATATGAAAAACGTTTTTCAATGGCAAAAATCAATGAATATTGTAAATGCACAAACAGTAATATCTCCACATTGCATGGTGCAATTCTGAAATTTTTTGCTTTTTCCTGTTAATCCTAGCATGATAAAGAAGATTCAAAGAGAGTGAGATGCCAGCTCCTTTCATTCAGTCAGTAGCTTCAAACATTTCTGGTATATGAAAAACATGTTTTTCAATGGCAAAAATCAATGAATATTGTAAATGCACAAACAGTAATATCTCCACATTGCACGGTGCAATTCTGAAATTTTTTGCTTTTTCCTGCTAATCCTAGCATGATAAAGAAGATTCAAAGAGAGTGAGATGCAAGCTCCTTTCATTCAGTCAGTAGCTTCAATCATTTCTGGTATATGAAAAACATGTTTTTCAATGGCAAAAATCAATGAATATTGTAAATGCACAAACAGTAATATCTCCATATTGCACGGTGCAATTCTGAAATTTTTAGCTTTTTCCTGTTAATCCTAGCATGATAAAGAAGATTCAAAGAGAGTGAGATGCCAGCTCCTTTCATTCAGTCAGTAGCTTCAAACATTTCTGGTATATGAAAAACATGTTTTTCAATGGCAAAAATCAATGAATATTGTAAATGCACAAACAGTAATATCTCCACATTGCACGGTGCAATTCTGAAATTTTTTGCTTTTTCCTGCTAATCCTAGCATGATAAAGAAGATTCAAAGAGAGTGAGATGCCAGCTCCTTTCATTCAGTCAGTAGCTTCAAACATTTCTGGTATATGAAAAACATGTTTTTCAATGGCAAAAATCAATGAATATTGTAAATGCACAAACAGTAATATCTCCACATTGCACGGTGCAATTCTGAAATTTTTAGCTTTTTCCTGTTAATCCTAGCATGATAAAGAAGATTCAAAGAGAGTGAGATGCCAGCTCCTTTCATTCAGTCAGTAGCTTCAAACATTTCTGGTATATGAAAAACATGTTTTTCAATGGCAAAAATCAATGAATATTGTAAATGCACAAACAGTAATATCTCCACATTGCACGGTGCAATTCTGAAATTTTTTGCTTTTTCCTGCTAATCCTAGCATGATAAAGAAGATTCAAAGAGAGTGAGATGCCAGCTCCTTTCATTCAGTCAGTAGCTTCAAACATTTCTAGTATATGAAAAACATGTTTTTCAATGGCAAAAATCAATGAATATTGTAAATGCACAAACAGTAATATCTCCACATTGCAAGGTGCAATTCTGAAATTTTTAGCTTTTTCCTGTTAATCCTAGCATGATAAAGAAGATTCAAAGAGAGTGAGATGCCAGCTCCTTTCATTCAGTCAGTAGCTTCAAACATTTCTGGTATATGAAAAACATGTTTTTCAATGGCAAAAATCAATGAATATTGTAAATGCACAAACAGTAATATCTCCACATTGCACGGTGCAATTCTGAAATTTTTAGCTTTTTCCTGTTAATCCTAGCATGATAAAGAAGATTCAAAGAGAGTGAGATGCCAGCTCCTTTCATTCAGTCAGTAGCTTCAATCATTTCTGGTATATGAAAAACATGTTTTTCAATGGCAAAAATCAATGAATATTGTAAATGCACAAACAGTAATATCTCCATATTGCACGGTGCAATTCTGAAATTTTTAGCTTTTTCCTGTTAATCCTAGCATGATAAAGAAGATTCAAAGAGAGTGAGATGCCAGCTCCTTTCATTCAGTCAGTAGCTTCAAACATTTCTGGTATATGAAAAACATGTTTTTCAATGGCAAAAATCAATGAATATTGTAAATGCACAAACAGTAATATCTCCACATTGCACGGTGCAATTCTGAAATTTTTTGCTTTTTCCTGCTAATCCTAGCATGATAAAGAAGATTCAAAGAGAGTGAGATGCCAGCTCCTTTCATTCAGTCAGTAGCTTCAAACATTTCTGGTATATGAAAAACATGTTTTTCAATGGCAAAAATCAATGAATATTGTAAATGCACAAACAGTAATATCTCCACATTGCACGGTGCAATTCTGAAATTTTTAGCTTTTTCCTGTTAATCCTAGCATGATAAAGAAGATTCAAAGAGAGTGAGATGCCAGCTCCTTTCATTCAGTCAGTAGCTTCAAACATTTCTGGTATATGAAAAACATGTTTTTCAATGGCAAAAATCAATGAATATTGTAAATGCACAAACAGTAATATCTCCACATTGCACGGTGCAATTCTGAAATTTTTTGCTTTTTCCTGCTAATCCTAGCATGATAAAGAAGATTCAAAGAGAGTGAGATGCCAGCTCCTTTCATTCAGTCAGTAGCTTCAAACATTTCTAGTATATGAAAAACATGTTTTTCAATGGCAAAAATCAATGAATATTGTAAATGCACAAACAGTAATATCTCCACATTGCAAGGTGCAATTCTGAAATTTTTAGCTTTTTCCTGTTAATCCTAGCATGATAAAGAAGATTCAAAGAGAGTGAGATGCCAGCTCCTTTCATTCAGTCAGTAGCTTCAAACATTTCTGGTATATGAAAAACATGTTTTTCAATGGCAAAAATCAATGAATATTGTAAATGCACAAACAGTAATATCTCCACATTGCACGGTGCAATTCTGAAATTTTTAGCTTTTTCCTGTTAATCCTAGCATGATAAAGAAGATTCAAAGAGAGTGAGATGCCAGCTCCTTTCATTCAGTCAGTAACTTCAAACATTTCTGGTATATGAAAAACATGTTTTTCAATGGCAAAAATCAATGAATATTGTAAATGCACAAACAGTAATATCTCCACATTGCACGGTGCAATTCTGAAATTTTTTGCTTTTTCCTGCTAATCCTAGCATGATAAAGAAGATTCAAAGAGAGTGAGATGCCAGCTCCTTTCATTCAGTCAGTAGCTTCAAACATTTCTGGTATATGAAAAACATGTTTTTCAATGGCAAAAATCAATGAATATTGTAAATGCACAAACAGTAATATCTCCACATTGCACGGTGCAATTCTGAAATTTTTAGCTTTTTCCTGTTAATCCTAGCATGATAAAGAAGATTCAAAGAGAGTGAGATGCCAGCTCCTTTCATTCAGTCAGTAGCTTCAAACATTTCTGGTATATGAAAAACATGTTTTTCAATGGCAAAAATCAATGAATATTGTAAATGCACAAACAGTAATATCTCCACATTGCACGGTGCAATTCTGAAATTTTTAGCTTTTTCCTGTTAATCCTAGCATGATAAAGAAGATTCAAAGAGAGTGAGATGCCAGCTCCTTTCATTCAGTCAGTAGCTTCAAACATTTCTGGACGTTTTTCAATGGCAAAAATCAATGAATATTGTAAATGCACAAACAGTAATATCTCCACATTGCAAGGTGCAATTCTGAAATTTTTTGCTTTTTCCTGCTAATCCTAGCATGATAAAGAAGATTCAAAGAGAGTGAGATGCCAGCTCCTTTCATTCAGTCAGTAGCTTCAAACATTTCTGGTATATGAAAAACATGTTTTTCAATGGCAAAAATCAATGAATATTGTAAATGCACAAACAGTAATATCTCCACATTGCAAGGTGCAATTCTGAAATTTTTAGCTTTTTCCTGCTAATCCTAGCATGATAAAGAAGATTCAAAGAGAGTGAGATGCCAGCTCCTTTCATTCAGTCAGTAGCTTCAAACATTTCTGGTATATGAAAAACATGTTTTTCAATGGCAAAAATCAATGAATATTGTAAATGCACAAACAGTAATATCTCCACATTGCACGGTGCAATTCTGAAATTTTTAGCTTTTTCCTGTTAATCCTAGCATGATAAAGAAGATTCAAAGAGAGTGAGATGCCAGCTCCTTTCATTCAGTCAGTAGCTTCAAACATTTCTGGTATATGAAAAACATGTTTTTCAATGGCAAAAATCAATGAATATTGTAAATGCACAAACAGTAATATCTCCACATTGCAAGGTGCAATTCTGAAATTTTTAGCTTTTTCCTGCTAATCCTAGCATGATAAAGAAGATTCAAAGAGAGTGAGATGCCAGCTCCTTTCATTCAGTCAGTAGCTTCAAACATTTCTGGTATATGAAAAACATGTTTTTCAATGGCAAAAATCAATGAATATTGTAAATGCACAAACAGTAATAGCTCCACATTGCACGGTGCAATTCTGAAATTTTTAGCTTTTTCCTGCTAATCCTAGCATGATAAAGAAGATTCAAAGAGAGTGAGATGCCAGCTCCTTTCATTCAGTCAGTAGCTTCAAACATTTCTGGTATATGAAAAACATGTTTTTCAATGGCAAAAATCAATGAATATTGTAAATGCACAAACAGTAATATCTCCACATTGCAAGGTGCAATTCTGAAATTTTTTGCTTTTTCCTGCTAATCCTAGCATGATAAAGAAGATTCAAAGAGAGTGAGATGCCAGCTCCTTTCATTCAGTCAGTAGCTTCAAACATTTCTGGTATATGAAAAACATGTTTTTCAATGGCAAAAATCAATGAATATTGTAAATGCACAAACAGTAATATCTCCACATTGCACGGTGCAATTCTGAAATTTTTTGCTTTTTCCTGCTAATCCTAGCATGATAAAGAAGATTCAAAGAGAGTGAGATGCCAGCTCCTTTCATTCAGTCAGTAGCTTCAAACATTTCTGGACGTTTTTCAATGGCAAAAATCAATGAATATTGTAAATGCACAAACAGTAATATCTCCACATTGCACGGTGCAATTCTGAAATTTTTTGCTTTTTCCTGCTAATCCTAGCATGATAAAGAAGATTCAAAGAGAGTGAGATGCCAGCTCCTTTCATTCAGTCAGTAGCTTCAAACATTTCTGGTATATGAAAAACATGTTTTTCAATGGCAAAAATCAATGAATATTGTAAATGCACAAACAGTAATATCTCCACATTGCAAGGTGCAATTCTGAAATTTTTAGCTTTTTCCTGTTAATCCTAGCATGATAAAGAAGATTCAAAGAGAGTGAGATGCCAGCTCCTTTCATTCAGTCAGTAGCTTCAAACATTTCTGGTATATGAAAAACATGTTTTTCAATGGCAAAAATCAATGAATATTGTAAATGCACAAACAGTAATATCTCCACATTGCACGGTGCAATTCTGAAATTTTTAGCTTTTTCCTGTTAATCCTAGCATGATAAAGAAGATTCAAAGAGAGTGAGATGCCAGCTCCTTTCATTCAGTCAGTAGCTTCAAACATTTCTGGTATATGAAAAACATGTTTTTCAATGGCAAAAATCAATGAATATTGTAAATGCACAAACAGTGATATCTCCACATTGCACGGTGCAATTCTGAAATTTTTTGCTTTTTCCTGCTAATCCTAGCATGATAAAGAAGATTCAAAGAGAGTGAGATGCCAGCTCCTTTCATTCAGTCAGTAGCTTCAAACATTTCTGGTATATGAAAAACATGTTTTTCAATGGCAAAAATCAATGAATATTGTAAATGCACAAACAGTAATATCTCCACATTGCACGGTGCAATTCTGAAATTTTTTGCTTTTTCCTGTTAATCCTAGCATGATAAAGAAGATTCAAAGAGTGTGAGATGCCAGCTCCTTTCATTCAGTCAGTAGCTTCAAACATTTCTGGTATATGAAAAACATGTTTTTCAATGGCAAAAATCAATGAATATTGTAAATGCACAAACAGTAATATCTCCACATTGCAAGGTGCAATTCTGAAATTTTTTGCTTTTTCCTGCTAATCCTAGCATGATAAAGAAGATTCAAAGAGAGTGAGATGCCAGCTCCTTTCATTCAGTCAGTAGCTTCAAACATTTCTGGACGTTTTTCAATGGCAAAAATCAATGAATATTGTAAATGCACAAACAGTAACATCTCCACATTGCACGGTGCAATTCTGAAATTTTTAGCTTTTTCCTGTTAATCCTAGCATGATAAAGAAGATTCAGAGAGTGAGATGCCAGCTCCTTTCATTCAGTCAGTAGCTTCAAACATTTCTGGTATATGAAAAACGTTTTTCAATGGCAAAAATCAATGAATATTGTAAATGCACAAACAGTAATATCTCCACATTGCATGGTGCAATTCTGAAATTTTTTGCTTTTTCCTGTTAATCCTAGCATGATAAAGAAGATTCAAAGAGAGTGAGATGCCAGCTCCTTTCATTCAGTCAGTAGCTTCAAACATTTCTGGTATATGAAAAACATGTTTTTCAATGGCAAAAATCAATGAATATTGTAAATGCACAAACAGTAATATCTCCACATTGCACGGTGCAATTCTGAAATTTTTTGCTTTTTCCTGCTAATCCTAGCATGATAAAGAAGATTCAAAGAGAGTGAGATGCAAGCTCCTTTCATTCAGTCAGTAGCTTCAATCATTTCTGGTATATGAAAAACATGTTTTTCAATGGCAAAAATCAATGAATATTGTAAATGCACAAACAGTAATATCTCCATATTGCACGGTGCAATTCTGAAATTTTTAGCTTTTTCCTGTTAATCCTAGCATGATAAAGAAGATTCAAAGAGAGTGAGATGCCAGCTCCTTTCATTCAGTCAGTAGCTTCAAACATTTCTGGTATATGAAAAACATGTTTTTCAATGGCAAAAATCAATGAATATTGTAAATGCACAAACAGTAATATCTCCACATTGCACGGTGCAATTCTGAAATTTTTTGCTTTTTCCTGCTAATCCTAGCATGATAAAGAAGATTCAAAGAGAGTGAGATGCCAGCTCCTTTCATTCAGTCTGTAGCTTCAAACATTTCTGGTATATGAAAAACATGTTTTTCAATGGCAAAAATCAATGAATATTGTAAATGCACAAACAGTAATATCTCCACATTGCAAGGTGCAATTCTGAAATTTTTAGCTTTTTCCTGTTAATCCTAGCATGATAAAGAAGATTCAAAGAGAGTGAGATGCCAGCTCCTTTCATTCAGTCAGTAGCTTCAAACATTTCTGGTATATGAAAAACATGTTTTTCAATGGCAAAAATCAATGAATATTGTAAATGCACAAACAGTAATATCTCCACATTGCACGGTGCAATTCTGAAATTTTTTGCTTTTTCCTGCTAATCCTAGCATGATAAAGAAGATTCAAAGAGAGTGAGATGCCAGCTCCTTTCATTCAGTCAGTAGCTTCAAACATTTCTGGACGTTTTTCAATGGCAAAAATCAATGAATATTGTAAATGCACAAACAGTAATATCTCCACATTGCACGGTGCAATTCTGAAATTTTTAGCTTTTTCCTGTTAATCCTAGCATGATAAAGAAGATTCAAAGAGAGTGAGATGCCAGCTCCTTTCATTCAGTCAGTAGCTTCAAACATTTCTGGTATATGAAAAACATGTTTTTCAATGGCAAAAATCAATGAATATTGTAAATGCACAAACAGTAATATCTCCACATTGCACGGTGCAATTCTGAAATTTTTAGCTTTTTCCTGCTAATCCTAGCATGATAAAGAAGATTCAAAGAGAGTGAGATGCCAGCTCCTTTCATTCAGTCAGTAGCTTCAAACATTTCTGGTATATGAAAAACATGTTTTTCAATGGCAAAAATCAATGAATATTGTAAATGCACAAACAGTAATATCTCCACATTGCACGGTGCAATTCTGAAATTTTTAGCTTTTTCCTGTTAATCCTAGCATGATAAAGAAGATTCAAAGAGAGTGAGATGCCAGCTCCTTTCATTCAGTCAGTAGCTTCAAACATTTCTGGACGTTTTTCAATGGCAAAAATCAATGAATATTGTAAATGCACAAACAGTAATATCTCCACATTGCACGGTGCAATTCTGAAATTTTTTGCTTTTTCCTGTTAATCCTAGCATGATAAAGAAGATTCAAAGAGAGTGAGATGCCAGCTCCTTTCATTCAGTCAGTAGCTTCAAACATTTCTGGTATATGAAAAACATGTTTTTCAATGGCAAAAATCAATGAATATTGTAAATGCACAAACAGTAATATCTCCACATTGCACGGTGCAATTCTGAAATTTTTAGCTTTTTCCTGTTAATCCTAGCATGATAAAAAAGATTCAAAGAGAGTGAGATGCCAGCTCCTTTCATTCAGTCAGTAGCTTCAAACATTTCTGGTATATGAAAAACATGTTTTTCAATGGCAAAAATCAATGAATATTGTAAATGCACAAACAGTAATATCTCCACATTGCAAGGTGCAATTCTGAAATTTTTTGCTTTTTCCTGTTAATCCTAGCATGATAAAGAAGATTCAAAGATAGTGAGATGCCAGCTCCTTTCATTCAGTCAGTAGCTTCAAACATTTCTGGTATATGAAAAACATGTTTTTCAATGGCAAAAATCAATGAATATTGTAAATGCACAAACAGTAATATCTCCACATTGCAAGGTGCAATTCTGAAATTTTTTGCTTTTTCCTGCTAATCCTAGCATGATAAAGAAGATTCAAAGAGAGTGAGATGCCAGCTCCTTTCATTCAGTCAGTAGCTTCAAACATTTCTGGACGTTTTTCAATGGCAAAAATCAATGAATATTGTAAATGCACAAACAGTAATATCTCCACATTGCAAGGTGCAATTCTGAAATTTTTTGCTTTTTCCTGTTAATCCTAGCATGATAAAGAAGATTCAAAGAGAGTGAGATGCCAGCTCCTTTCATTCAGTCAGTAGCTTCAAACATTTCTGGTATATGAAAAACATGTTTTTCAATGGCAAAAATCAATGAATATTGTAAATGCACAAACAGAAATATCTCCACATTGCAAGGTGCAATTCTGAAATTTTTAGCTTTTTCCTGCTAATCCTAGCATGATAAAGAAGATTCAAAGAGAGTGAGATGCCAGCTCCTTTCATTCAGTCAGTAGCTTCAAACATTTCTGGTATATGAAAAACATGTTTTTCAATGGCAAAAATCAATGAATATTGTAAATGCACAAACAGTAATATCTCCAATTGCACGGTGCAATTCTGAAATTTTTAGCTTTTTCCTGCTAATCCTAGCATGATAAAGAAGATTCAAAGAGAGTGAGATGCCAGCTCCTTTCATTCAGTCAGTAGCTTCAAACATTTCTGGTATATGAAAAACATGTTTTTCAATGGCAAAAATCAATGAATATTGTAAATGCACAAACAGTAATATCTCCACATTGCACGGTGCAATTCTGAATTTTTTTGCTTTTTCCTGCTAATCCTAGCATGATAAAGAAGATTCAAAGAGAGTGAGATGCCAGCTCCTTTCATTCAGTCAGTAGCTTCAAACATTTCTGGTATATGAAAAACATGTGTTTCAATGGCAAAAATCAATGAATATTGTAAATGCACAAACAGTAATATCTCCACATTGCACGGTGCAATTCTGAAATTTTTTGCTTTTTCCTGCTAATCCTAGCATGATAAAGAAGATTCAAAGAGAGTGAGATGCCAGCTCCTTTCATTCAGTCAGTAGCTTCAAACATTTCTGGTATATGAAAAACATGTTTTTCAATGGCAAAAATCAATGAATATTGTAAATGCACAAACAGTAATATCTCCACATTGCACGGTGCAATTCTGAAATTTTTAGCTTTTTCCTGTTAATCCTAGCATGATAAAGAAGATTCAAAGAGAGTGAGATGCCAGCTCCTTTCATTCAGTCAGTAGCTTCAAACATTTCTGGACGTTTTTCAATGGCAAAAATCAATGAATATTGTAAATGCACAAACAGTAATATCTCCACATTGCACGGTGCAATTCTGAAATTTTTAGCTTTTTCCTGTTAATCCTAGCATGATAAAGAAGATTCAAAGAGAGTGAGATGCCAGCTCCTTTCATTCAGTCAGTAGCTTCAAACATTTCTGGTATATGAAAAACATGTTTTTCAATGGCAAAAATCAATGAATATTGTAAATGCACAAACAGTAATATCTCCACATTGCACGGTGCAATTCTGAAATTTTTAGCTTTTTCCTGTTAATCCTAGCATGATAAAGAAGATTCAAAGAGAGTGAGATGCCAGCTCCTTTCATTCAGTCAGTAGCTTCAAACATTTCTGGTATATGAAAAACATGTTTTTCAATGGCAAAAATCAATGAATATTGTAAATGCACAAACAGTAATATCTCCACATTGCAAGGTGCAATTCTGAAATTTTTAGCTTTTTCCTGTTAATCCTAGCATGATAAAGAAGATTCAAAGAGAGTGAGATGCCAGCTCCTTTCATTCAGTCAGTAGCTTCAAACATTTCTGGACGTTTTTCAATGGCAAAAATCAATGAATATTGTAAATGCACAAACAGTAATATCTCCACATTGCACGGTGCAATTCTGAAATTTTTAGCTTTTTCCTGTTAATCCTAGCATGATAAAGAAGATTCAAAGAGAGTGAGATGCCAGCTCCTTTCATTCAGTCAGTAGCTTCAAACATTTCTGGTATATGAAAAACATGTTTTTCAATGGCAAAAATCAATGAATATTGTAAATGCACAAACAGTAATATCTCCACATTGCACGGTGCAATTCTGAAATTTTTAGCTTTTTCCTGTTAATCCTAGCATGATAAAGAAGATTCAAAGAGAGTGAGATGCCAGCTCCTTTCATTCAGTCAGTAGCTTCAAACATTTCTGGTATATGAAAAACATGTTTTTCAATGGCAAAAATCAATGAATATTGTAAATGCACAAACAGTAATATCTCCACATTGCACGGTGCAATTCTGAAATTTTTAGCTTTTTCCTGTTAATCCTAGCATGATAAAGAAGATTCAAAGAGAGTGAGATGCCAGCTCCTTTCATTCAGTCAGTAGCTTCAAACATTTCTGGACGTTTTTCAATGGCAAAAATCAATGAATATTGTAAATGCACAAACAGTAATATCTCCACATTGCACGGTGCAATTCTGAAATTTTTAGCTTTTTCCTGTTAATCCTAGCATGATAAAGAAGATTCAAAGAGAGTGAGATGCCAGCTCCTTTCATTCAGTCAGTAGCTTCAAACATTTCTGGTATATGAAAAACATGTTTTTCAATGGCAAAAATCAATGAATATTGTAAATGCACAAACAGTAATATCTCCACATTGCACGGTGCAATTCTGAAATTTTTAGCTTTTTCCTGTTAATCCTAGCATGATAAAGAAGATTCAAAGAGAGTGAGATGCCAGCTCCTTTCATTCAGTCAGTAGCTTCAAACATTTCTGGTATATGAAAAACATGTTTTTCAATGGCAAAAATCAATGAATATTGTAAATGCACAAACAGTAATATCTCCACATTGCACGGTGCAATTCTGAAATTTTTAGCTTTTTCCTGTTAATCCTAGCATGATAAAGAAGATTCAAAGAGAGTGAGATGCCAGCTCCTTTCATTCAGTCAGTAGCTTCAAACATTTCTGGACGTTTTTCAATGGCAAAAATCAATGAATATTGTAAATGCACAAACAGTAATATCTCCACATTGCACGGTGCAATTCTGAAATTTTTAGCTTTTTCCTGCTAATCCTAGCATGATAAAGAAGATTCAAAGAGAGTGAGATGCCAGCTCCTTTCATTCAGTCAGTAGCTTCAAACATTTCTGGTATATGAAAAACATGTTTTTCAATGGCAAAAATCAATGAATATTGTAAATGCACAAACAGTAATATCTCCACATTGCAAGGTGCAATTCTGAAATTTTTTGCTTTTTCCTGCTAATCCTAGCATGATAAAGAAGATTCAAAGAGAGTGAGATGCCAGCTCCTTTCATTCAGTCAGTAGCTTCAAACATTTCTGGTATATGAAAAACATGTTTTTCAATGGCAAAAATCAATGAATATTGTAAATGCACAAACAGTAATATCTCCACATTGCAAGGTGCAATTCTGAAATTTTTAGCTTTTTCCTGTTAATCCTAGCATGATAAAGAAGATTCAAAGAGAGTGAGATGCCAGCTCCTTTCATTCAGTCAGTAGCTTCAAACATTTCTGGACGTTTTTCAATGGCAAAAATCAATGAATATTGTAAATGCACAAACAGTAATATCTCCACATTGCACGGTGCAATTCTGAAATTTTTAGCTTTTTCCTGCTAATCCTAGCATGATAAAGAAGATTCAAAGAGAGTGAGATGCCAGCTCCTTTCATTCAGTCAGTAGCTTCAAACATTTCTGGTATATGAAAAACATGTTTTTCAATGGCAAAAATCAATGAATATTGTAAATGCACAAACAGTAATATCTCCACATTGCACGGTGCAATTCTGAAATTTTTTGCTTTTTCCTGCTAATCCTAGCATGATAAAGAAGATTCAAAGAGAGTGAGATGCCAGCTCCTTTCATTCAGTCAGTAGCTTCAAACATTTCTGGTATATGAAAAACATGTTTTTCAATGGCAAAAATCAATGAATATTGTAAATGCACAAACAGTAATATCTCCACATTGCACGGTGCAATTCTGAAATTTTTAGCTTTTTCCTGTTAATCCTAGCATGATAAAGAAGATTCAAAGAGAGTGAGATGCCAGCTCCTTTCATTCAGTCAGTAGCTTCAAACATTTCTGGTATATGAAAAACATGTTTTTCAATGGCAAAAATCAATGAATATTGTAAATGCACAAACAGTAATATCTCCACATTGCAAGGTGCAATTCTGAAATTTTTTGCTTTTTCCTGCTAATCCTAGCATGATAAAGAAGATTCAAAGAGAGTGAGATGCCAGCTCCTTTCATTCAGTCAGTAGCTTCAAACATTTCTGGACGTTTTTCAATGGCAAAAATCAATGAATATTGTAAATGCACAAACAGTAATATCTCCACATTGCAAGGTGCAATTCTGAAATTTTTTGCTTTTTCCTGTTTATCCTAGCATGATAAAGAAGATTCAAAGAGAGTGAGATGCCAGCTCCTTTCATTCAGTCAGTAGCTTCAAACATTTCTGGTATATGAAAAACATGTTTTTCAATGGCAAAAATCAATGAATATTGTAAATGCACAAACAGAAATATCTCCACATTGCAAGGTGCAATTCTGAAATTTTTAGCTTTTTCCTGCTAATCCTAGCATGATAAAGAAGATTCAAAGAGAGTGAGATGCCAGCTCCTTTCATTCAGTCAGTAGCTTCAAACATTTCTGGTATATGAAAAACATGTTTTTCAATGGCAAAAATCAATGAATATTGTAAATGCACAAACAGTAATATCTCCACATTGCACGGTGCAATTCTGAAATTTTTAGCTTTTTCCTGCTAATCCTAGCATGATAAAGAAGATTCAAAGAGAGTGAGATGCCAGCTCCTTTCATTCAGTCAGTAGCTTCAAACATTTCTGGTATATGAAAAACATGTTTTTCAATGGCAAAAATCAATGAATATTGTAAATGCACAAACAGTAATATCTCCACATTGCACGGTGCAATTCTGAATTTTTTTGCTTTTTCCTGCTAATCCTAGCATGATAAAGAAGATTCAAAGAGAGTGAGATGCCAGCTCCTTTCATTCAGTCAGTAGCTTCAAACATTTCTGGTATATGAAAAACATGTTTTTCAATGGCAAAAATCAATGAATATTGTAAATGCACAAACAGTAATATCTCCACATTGCACGGTGCAATTCTGAAATTTTTTGCTTTTTCCTGCTAATCCTAGCATGATAAAGAAGATTCAAAGAGAGTGAGATGCCAGCTCCTTTCATTCAGTCAGTAGCTTCAAACATTTCTGGTATATGAAAAACATGTTTTTCAATGGCAAAAATCAATGAATATTGTAAATGCACAAACAGTAATATCTCCACATTGCACGGTGCAATTCTGAAATTTTTAGCTTTTTCTTGTTAATCCTAGCATGATAAAGAAGATTCAAAGAGAGTGAGATGCCAGCTCCTTTCATTCAGTCAGTAGCTTCAAACATTTCTGGACGTTTTTCAATGGCAAAAATCAATGAATATTGTAAATGCACAAACAGTAATATCTCCACATTGCACGGTGCAATTCTGAAATTTTTAGCTTTTTCCTGTTAATCCTAGCATGATAAAGAAGATTCAAAGAGAGTGAGATGCCAGCTCCTTTCATTCAGTCAGTAGCTTCAAACATTTCTGGTATATGAAAAACATGTTTTTCAATGGCAAAAATCAATGAATATTGTAAATGCACAAACAGTAATATCTCCACATTGCACGGTGCAATTCTGAAATTTTTAGCTTTTTCCTGTTAATCCTAGCATGATAAAGAAGATTCAAAGAGAGTGAGATGCCAGCTCCTTTCATTCAGTCAGTAGCTTCAAACATTTCTGGTATATGAAAAACATGTTTTTCAATGGCAAAAATCAATGAATATTGTAAATGCACAAACAGTAATATCTCCACATTGCAAGGTGCAATTCTGAAATTTTTAGCTTTTTCCTGTTAATCCTAGCATGATAAAGAAGATTCAAAGAGAGTGAGATGCCAGCTCCTTTCATTCAGTCAGTAGCTTCAAACATTTCTGGACGTTTTTCAATGGCAAAAATCAATGAATATTGTAAATGCACAAACAGTAATATCTCCACATTGCACGGTGCAATTCTGAAATTTTTAGCTTTTTCCTGTTAATCCTAGCATGATAAAGAAGATTCAAAGAGAGTGAGATGCCAGCTCCTTTCATTCAGTCAGTAGCTTCAAACATTTCTGGTATATGAAAAACATGTTTTTCAATGGCAAAAATCAATGAATATTGTAAATGCACAAACAGTAATATCTCCACATTGCACGGTGCAATTCTGAAATTTTTAGCTTTTTCCTGTTAATCCTAGCATGATAAAGAAGATTCAAAGAGAGTGAGATGCCAGCTCCTTTCATTCAGTCAGTAGCTTCAAACATTTCTGGTATATGAAAAACATGTTTTTCAATGGCAAAAATCAATGAATATTGTAAATGCACAAACAGTAATATCTCCACATTGCACGGTGCAATTCTGAAATTTTTAGCTTTTTCCTGTTAATCCTAGCATGATAAAGAAGATTCAAAGAGAGTGAGATGCCAGCTCCTTTCATTCAGTCAGTAGCTTCAAACATTTCTGGACGTTTTTCAATGGCAAAAATCAATGAATATTGTAAATGCACAAACAGTAATATCTCCACATTGCACGGTGCAATTCTGAAATTTTTAGCTTTTTCCTGCTAATCCTAGCATGATAAAGAAGATTCAAAGAGAGTGAGATGCCAGCTCCTTTCATTCAGTCAGTAGCTTCAAACATTTCTGGTATATGAAAAACATGTTTTTCAATGGCAAAAATCAATGAATATTGTAAATGCACAAACAGTAATATCTCCACATTGCAAGGTGCAATTCTGAAATTTTTTGCTTTTTCCTGCTAATCCTAGCATGATAAAGAAGATTCAAAGAGAGTGAGATGCCAGCTCCTTTCATTCAGTCAGTAGCTTCAAACATTTCTGGTATATGAAAAACATGTTTTTCAATGGCAAAAATCAATGAATATTGTAAATGCACAAACAGTAATATCTCCACATTGCAAGGTGCAATTCTGAAATTTTTAGCTTTTTCCTGTTAATCCTAGCATGATAAAGAAGATTCAAAGAGAGTGAGATGCCAGCTCCTTTCATTCAGTCAGTAGCTTCAAACATTTCTGGACGTTTTTCAATGGCAAAAATCAATGAATATTGTAAATGCACAAACAGTAATATCTCCACATTGCACGGTGCAATTCTGAAATTTTTAGCTTTTTCCTGCTAATCCTAGCATGATAAAGAAGATTCAAAGAGAGTGAGATGCCAGCTCCTTTCATTCAGTCAGTAGCTTCAAACATTTCTGGTATATGAAAAACATGTTTTTCAATGGCAAAAATCAATGAATATTGTAAATGCACAAACAGTAATATCTCCACATTGCACGGTGCAATTCTGAAATTTTTTGCTTTTTCCTGCTAATCCTAGCATGATAAAGAAGATTCAAAGAGAGTGAGATGCCAGCTCCTTTCATTCAGTCAGTAGCTTCAAACATTTCTGGTATATGAAAAACATGTTTTTCAATGGCAAAAATCAATGAATATTGTAAATGCACAAACAGTAATATCTCCACATTGCACGGTGCAATTCTGAAATTTTTAGCTTTTTCCTGTTAATCCTAGCATGATAAAGAAGATTCAAAGAGAGTGAGATGCCAGCTCCTTTCATTCAGTCAGTAGCTTCAAACATTTCTGGACGTTTTTCAATGGCAAAAATCAATGAATATTGTAAATGCACAAACAGTAATATCTCCACATTGCACGGTGCAATTCTGAAATTTTTAGCTTTTTCCTGTTAATCCTAGCATGATAAAGAAGATTCAAAGAGAGTGAGATGCCAGCTCCTTTCATTCAGTCAGTAGCTTCAAACATTTCTGGTATATGAAAAACATGTTTTTCAATGGCAAAAATCAATGAATATTGTAAATGCACAAACAGTAATATCTCCACATTGCACGGTGCAATTCTGAAATTTTTAGCTTTTTCCTGTTAATCCTAGCATGATAAAGAAGATTCAAAGAGAGTGAGATGCCAGCTCCTTTCATTCAGTCAGTAGCTTCAAACATTTCTGGTATATGAAAAACATGTTTTTCAATGGCAAAAATCAATGAATATTGTAAATGCACAAACAGTAATATCTCCACATTGCACGGTGCAATTCTGAAATTTTTTGCTTTTTCCTGCTAATCCTAGCATGATAAAGAAGATTCAAAGAGAGTGAGATGCCAGCTCCTTTCATTCAGTCAGTAGCTTCAAACATTTCTGGTATATGAAAAACATGTTTTTCAATGGCAAAAATCAATGAATATTGTAAATGCACAAACAGTAATATCTCCACATTGCACGGTGCAATTCTGAAATTTTTAGCTTTTTCCTGTTAATCCTAGCATGATAAAGAAGATTCAAAGAGAGTGAGATGCCAGCTCCTTTCATTCAGTCAGTAGCTTCAAACATTTCTGGACGTTTTTCAATGGCAAAAATCAATGAATATTGTAAATGCACAAACAGTAATATCTCCACATTGCAAGGTGCAATTCTGAAATTTTTTGCTTTTTCCTGCTAATCCTAGCATGATAAAGAAGATTCAAAGAGAGTGAGATGCCAGCTCCTTTCATTCAGTCAGTAGCTTCAAACATTTCTGGTATATGAAAAACATGTTTTTCAATGGCAAAAATCAATGAATATTGTAAATGCACAAACAGTAATATCTCCACATTGCAAGGTGCAATTCTGAAATTTTTAGCTTTTTCCTGTTAATCCTAGCATGATAAAGAAGATTCAAAGAGAGTGAGATGCCAGCTCCTTTCATTCAGTCAGTAGCTTCAAACATTTCTGGACGTTTTTCAATGGCAAAAATCAATGAATATTGTAAATGCACAAACAGTAATATCTCCACATTGCACGGTGCAATTCTGAAATTTTTAGCTTTTTCCTGTTAATCCTAGCATGATAAAGAAGATTCAAAGAGAGTGAGATGCCAGCTCCTTTCATTCAGTCAGTAGCTTCAAACATTTCTGGTATATGAAAAACATGTTTTTCAATGGCAAAAATCAATGAATATTGTAAATGCACAAACAGTAATATCTCCACATTGCACGGTGCAATTCTGAAATTTTTAGCTTTTTCCTGTTAATCCTAGCATGATAAAGAAGATTCAAAGAGAGTGAGATGCCAGCTCCTTTCATTCAGTCAGTAGCTTCAAACATTTCTGGTATATGAAAAACATGTTTTTCAATGGCAAAAATCAATGAATATTGTAAATGCACAAACAGTAATATCTCCACATTGCACGGTGCAATTCTGAAATTTTTAGCTTTTTCCTGTTAATCCTAGCATGATAAAGAAGATTCAAAGAGAGTGAGATGCCAGCTCCTTTCATTCAGTCAGTAGCTTCAAACATTTCTGGACGTTTTTCAATGGCAAAAATCAATGAATATTGTAAATGCACAAACAGTAATATCTCCACATTGCACGGTGCAATTCTGAAATTTTTAGCTTTTTCCTGCTAATCCTAGCATGATAAAGAAGATTCAAAGAGAGTGAGATGCCAGCTCCTTTCATTCAGTCAGTAGCTTCAAACATTTCTGGTATATGAAAAACATGTTTTTCAATGGCAAAAATCAATGAATATTGTAAATGCACAAACAGTAATATCTCCACATTGCAAGGTGCAATTCTGAAATTTTTTGCTTTTTCCTGCTAATCCTAGCATGATAAAGAAGATTCAAAGAGAGTGAGATGCCAGCTCCTTTCATTCAGTCAGTAGCTTCAAACATTTCTGGTATATGAAAAACATGTTTTTCAATGGCAAAAATCAATGAATATTGTAAATGCACAAACAGTAATATCTCCACATTGCAAGGTGCAATTCTGAAATTTTTAGCTTTTTCCTGTTAATCCTAGCATGATAAAGAAGATTCAAAGAGAGTGAGATGCCAGCTCCTTTCATTCAGTCAGTAGCTTCAAACATTTCTGGATGTTTTTCAATGGCAAAAATCAATGAATATTGTAAATGCACAAACAGTAATATCTCCACATTGCACGGTGCAATTCTGAAATTTTTAGCTTTTTCCTGCTAATCCTAGCATGATAAAGAAGATTCAAAGAGAGTGAGATGCCAGCTCCTTTCATTCAGTCAGTAGCTTCAAACATTTCTGGTATATGAAAAACATGTTTTTCAATGGCAAAAATCAATGAATATTGTAAATGCACAAACAGTAATATCTCCACATTGCACGGTGCAATTCTGAAATTTTTTGCTTTTTCCTGCTAATCCTAGCATGATAAAGAAGATTCAAAGAGAGTGAGATGCCAGCTCCTTTCATTCAGTCAGTAGCTTCAAACATTTCTGGTATATGAAAAACATGTTTTTCAATGGCAAAAATCAATGAATATTGTAAATGCACAAACAGTAATATCTCCACATTGCACGGTGCAATTCTGAAATTTTTAGCTTTTTCCTGTTAATCCTAGCATGATAAAGAAGATTCAAAGAGAGTGAGATGCCAGCTCCTTTCATTCAGTCAGTAGCTTCAAACATTTCTGGACGTTTTTCAATGGCAAAAATCAATGAATATTGTAAATGCACAAACAGTAATATCTCCACATTGCACGGTGCAATTCTGAAATTTTTAGCTTTTTCCTGTTAATCCTAGCATGATAAAGAAGATTCAAAGAGAGTGAGATGCCAGCTCCTTTCATTCAGTCAGTAGCTTCAAACATTTCTGGTATATGAAAAACATGTTTTTCAATGGCAAAAATCAATGAATATTGTAAATGCACAAACAGTAATATCTCCACATTGCACGGTGCAATTCTGAAATTTTTAGCTTTTTCCTGTTAATCCTAGCATGAAAAAGAAGATTCAAAGAGAGTGAGATGCCAGCTCCTTTCATTCAGTCAGTAGCTTCAAACATTTCTGGTATATGAAAAACATGTTTTTCAATTGCAAAAATCAATGAATATTGTAAATGCACAAACAGTAATATCTCCACATTGCACGGTGCAATTCTGAAATTTTTTGCTTTTTCCTGCTAATCCTAGCATGATAAAGAAGATTCAAAGAGAGTGAGATGCCAGCTCCTTTCATTCAGTCAGTAGCTTCAAACATTTCTGGTATATGAAAAACATGTTTTTCAATGGCAAAAATCAATGAATATTGTAAATGCACAAACAGTAATATCTCCACATTGCACGGTGCAATTCTGAAATTTTTAGCTTTTTCCTGTTAATCCTAGCATGATAAAGAAGATTCAAAGAGAGTGAGATGCCAGCTCCTTTCATTCAGTCAGTAGCTTCAAACATTTCTGGACGTTTTTCAATGGCAAAAATCAATGAATATTGTAAATGCACAAACAGTAATATCTCCACATTGCAAGGTGCAATTCTGAAATTTTTTGCTTTTTCCTGCTAATCCTAGCATGATAAAGAAGATTCAAAGAGAGTGAGATGCCAGCTCCTTTCATTCAGTCAGTAGCTTCAAACATTTCTGGTATATGAAAAACATGTTTTTCAATGGCAAAAATCAATGAATATTGTAAATGCACAAACAGTAATATCTCCACATTGCAAGGTGCAATTCTGAAATTTTTAGCTTTTTCCTGTTAATCCTAGCATGATAAAGAAGATTCAAAGAGAGTGAGATGCCAGCTCCTTTCATTCAGTCAGTAGCTTCAAACATTTCTGGACGTTTTTCAATGGCAAAAATCAATGAATATTGTAAATGCACAAACAGTAATATCTCCACATTGCACGGTGCAATTCTGAAATTTTTAGCTTTTTCCTGTTAATCCTAGCATGATAAAGAAGATTCAAAGAGAGTGAGATGCCAGCTCCTTTCATTCAGTCAGTAGCTTCAAACATTTCTGGTATATGAAAAACATGTTTTTCAATGGCAAAAATCAATGAATATTGTAAATGCACAAACAGTAATATCTCCACATTGCACGGTGCAATTCTGAAATTTTTTGCTTTTTCCTGCTAATCCTAGCATGATAAAGAAGATTCAAAGAGAGTGAGATGCCAGCTCCTTTCATTCAGTCAGTAGCTTCAAACATTTCTGGACGTTTTTCAATGGCAAAAATCAATGAATATTGTAAATGCACAAACAGTAATATCTCCACATTGCACGGTGCAATTCTGAAATTTTTAGCTTTTTCCTGTTAATCCTAGCATGATAAAGAAGATTCAAAGAGAGTGAGATGCCAGCTCCTTTCATTCAGTCAGTAGCTTCAAACATTTCTGGTATATGAAAAACATGTTTTTCAATGGCAAAAATCAATGAATATTGTAAATGCACAAACAGTAATATCTCCACATTGCACGGTGCAATTCTGAAATTTTTTGCTTTTTCCTGCTAATCCTAGCATGATAAAGAAGATTCAAAGAGAGTGAGATGCCAGCTCCTTTCATTCAGTCAGTAGCTTCAAACATTTCTGGTATATGAAAAACATGTTTTTCAATGGCAAAAATCAATGAATATTGTAAATGCACAAACAGTAATATCTCCACATTGCAAGGTGCAATTCTGAAATTTTTAGCTTTTTCCTGTTAATCCTAGCATGATAAAGAAGATTCAAAGAGAGTGAGATGCCAGCTCCTTTCATTCAGTCAGTAGCTTCAAACATTTCTGGTATATGAAAAACATGTTTTTCAATGGCAAAAATCAATGAATATTGTAAATGCACAAACAGTAATATCTCCACATTGCACGGTGCAATTCTGAAATTTTTAGCTTTTTCCTGTTAATCCTAGCATGATAAAGAAGATTCAAAGAGAGTGAGATGCCAGCTCCTTTCATTCAGTCAGTAGCTTCAAACATTTCTGGACGTTTTTCAATGGCAAAAATCAATGAATATTGTAAATGCACAAACAGTAATATCTCCACATTGCACGGTGCAATTCTGAAATTTTTAGCTTTTTCCTGCTAATCCTAGCATGATAAAGAAGATTCAAAGAGAGTGAGATGCCAGCTCCTTTCATTCAGTCAGTAGCTTCAAACATTTCTGGTATATGAAAAACATGTTTTTCAATGGCAAAAATCAATGAATATTGTAAATGCACAAACAGTAATATCTCCACATTGCACGGTGCAATTCTGAAATTTTTAGCTTTTTCCTGTTAATCCTAGCATGATAAAGAAGATTCAAAGAGAGTGAGATGCCAGCTCCTTTCATTCAGTCAGTAGCTTCAAACATTTCTGGTATATGAAAAACATGTTTTTCAATGGCAAAAATCAATGAATATTGTAAATGCACAAACAGTAATATCTCCACATTGCAAGGTGCAATTCTGAAATTTTTAGCTTTTTCCTGTTAATCCTAGCATGATAAAGAAGATTCAAAGAGAGTGAGATGCCAGCTCCTTTCATTCAGTCAGTAGCTTCAAACATTTCTGGTATATGAAAAACATGTTTTTCAATGGCAAAAATCAATGAATATTGTAAATCCACAAACAGTAATATCTCCACATTGCAAGGTGCAATTCTGAAATTTTTAGCTTTTTCCTGTTAATCCTAGCATGATAAAGAAGATTCAAAGAGAGTGAGATGCCAGCTCCTTTCATTCAGTCAGTAGCTTCAAACATTTCTGGTATATGAAAAACATGTTTTTCAATGGCAAAAATCAATGAATATTGTAAATGCACAAACAGTAATATCTCCACATTGCACGGTGCAATTCAGAAATTTTTTGCTTTTTCCTGCTAATCCTAGCATGATAAAGAAGATTCAAAGAGAGTGAGATGCCAGCTCCTTTCATTCAGTCAGTAGCTTCAAACATTTCTGGACGTTTTTCAATGGCAAAAATCAATGAATATTGTAAATGCACAAACAGTAATATCTCCACATTGCAAGGTGCAATTCTGAAATTTTTTGCTTTTTCCTGTTAATCCTAGCATGATAAAGAAGATTCAAAGAGAGTGAGATGCCAGCTCCTTTCATTCAGTCAGTAGCTTCAAACATTTCTGGTATATGAAAAACATGTTTTTCAATGGCAAAAATCAATGAATATTGTAAATGCACAAACAGTAATATCTCCACATTGCAAGGTGCAATTCTGAAATTTTTTGCTTTTTCCTGCTAATCCTAGCATGATAAAGAAGATTCAAAGAGAGTGAGATGCCAGCTCCTTTCATTCAGTCAGTAGCTTCAAACATTTCTGGTATATGAAAAACATGTTTTTCAATGGCAAAAATCAATGAATATTGTAAATGCACAAACAGTAATATCTCCACATTGCACGGTGCAATTCTGAAATTTTTTGCTTTTTCCTGCTAATCCTAGCATGATAAAGAAGATTCAAAGAGAGTGAGATGCCAGCTCCTTTCATTCAGTCAGTAGCTTCAAACATTTCTGGTATATGAAAAACATGTTTTTCAATGGCAAAAATCAATGAATATTGTAAATGCACAAACAGTAATATCTCCACATTGCACGGTGCAATTCTGAAATTTTTTGCTTTTTCCTGTTAATCCTAGCATGATAAAGAAGATTCAAAGAGAGTGAGATGCCAGCTCCTTTCATTCAGTCAGTAGCTTCAAACATTTCTGGTATATGAAAAACATGTTTTTCAATGGCAAAAATCAATGAATATTGTAAATGCACAAACAGTAATATCTCCACATTGCACGGTGCAATTCTGAAATTTTTAGCTTTTTCCTGTTAATCCTAGCATGATAAAGAAGATTCAAAGAGAGTGAGATGCCAGCTCCTTTCATTCAGTCAGTAGCTTCAAACATTTCTGGTATATGAAAAACATGTTTTTCAATGGCAAAAATCAATGAATATTGTAAATGCACAAACAGTAATATCTCCACATTGCACGGTGCAATTCTGAAATTTTTTGCTTTTTCCTGTTAATCCTAGCATGATAAAGAAGATTCAAAGAGAGTGAGATGCCAGCTCCTTTCATTCAGTCAGTAGCTTCAAACATTTCTGGTATATGAAAAACATGTTTTTCAATGGCAAAAATTAATGAATATTGTAAATGCACAAACAGTAATATCTCCACATTGCAAGGTGCAATTCTGAAATTTTTAGCTTTTTCCTGTTAATCCTAGCATGATAAAGAAGATTCAAAGAGAGTGAGATGCCAGCTCCTTTCATTCAGTCAGTAGCTTCAAACATTTCTGGTATATGAAAAACATGTTTTTCAATGGCAAAAATCAATGAATATTGTAAATGCACAAACAGTAATATCTCCACATTGCACGGTGCAATTCTGAAATTTTTTGCTTTTTCCTGCTAATCCTAGCATGATAAAGAAGATTCAAAGAGAGTGAGATGCCAGCTCCTTTCATTCAGTCAGTAGCTTCAAACATTTCTGGACGTTTTTCAATGGCAAAAATCAATGAATATTGTAAATGCACAAACAGTAATATCTCCACATTGCAAGGTGCAATTCTGAAATTTTTTGCTTTTTCCTGTTAATCCTAGCATGATAAAGAAGATTCAAAGAGAGTGAGATGCCAGCTCCTTTCATTCAGTCAGTAGCTTCAAACATTTCTGGTATATGAAAAACATGTTTTTCAATGGCAAAAATCAATGAATATTGTAAATGCACAAACAGTAATATCTCCACAATGCAAGGTGCAATTCTGAAATTTTTTGCTTTTTCCTGCTAATCCTAGCATGATAAAGAAGATTCAAAGAGAGTGAGATGCCAGCTCCTTTCATTCAGTCAGTAGCTTCAAACATTTCTGGTATATGAAAAACATGTTTTTCAATGGCAAAAATCAATGAATATTGTAAATGCACAAACAGTAATATCTCCACATTGCACGGTGCAATTCTGAAATTTTTTGCTTTTTCCTGCTAATCCTAGCATGATAAAGAAGATTCAAAGAGAGTGAGATGCCAGCTCCTTTCATTCAGTCAGTAGCTTCAAACATTTCTGGTATATGAAAAACATGTTTTTCAATGGCAAAAATCAATGAATATTGTAAATGCACAAACAGTAATATCTCCACATTGCACGGTGCAATTCTGAAATTTTTTGCTTTTTCCTGTTAATCCTAGCATGATAAAGAAGATTCAAAGAGAGTGAGATGCCAGCTCCTTTCATTCAGTCAGTAGCTTCAAACATTTCTGGTATATGAAAAACATGTTTTTCAATGGCAAAAATTAATGAATATTGTAAATGCACAAACAGTAATATCTCCACATTGCAAGGTGCAATTCTGAAATTTTTAGCTTTTTCCTGTTAATCCTAGCATGATAAAGAAGATTCAAAGAGAGTGAGATGCCAGCTCCTTTCATTCAGTCAGTAGCTTCAAACATTTCTGGTATATGAAAAACATGTTTTTCAATGGCAAAAATCAATGAATATTGTAAATGCACAAACAGTAATATCTCCACATTGCACGGTGCAATTCTGAAATTTTTTGCTTTTTCCTGCTAATCCTAGCATGATAAAGAAGATTCAAAGAGAGTGAGATGCCAGCTCCTTTCATTCAGTCAGTAGCTTCAAACATTTCTGGACGTTTTTCAATGGCAAAAATCAATGAATATTGTAAATGCACAAACAGTAATATCTCCACATTGCAAGGTGCAATTCTGAAATTTTTTGCTTTTTCCTGTTAATCCTAGCATGATAAAGAAGATTCAAAGAGAGTGAGATGCCAGCTCCTTTCATTCAGTCAGTAGCTTCAAACATTTCTGGTATATGAAAAACATGTTTTTCAATGGCAAAAATCAATGAATATTGTAAATGCACAAACAGTAATATCTCCACATTGCAAGGTGCAATTCTGAAATTTTTTGCTTTTTCCTGCTAATCCTAGCATGATAAAGAAGATTCAAAGAGAGTGAGATGCCAGCTCCTTTCATTCAGTCAGTAGCTTCAAACATTTCTGGTATATGAAAAACATGTTTTTCAATGGCAAAAATCAATGAATATTGTAAATGCACAAACAGTAATATCTCCACATTGCACGGTGCAATTCTGAAATTTTTTGCTTTTTCCTGCTAATCCTAGCATGATAAAGAAGATTCAAAGAGAGTGAGATGCCAGCTCCTTTCATTCAGTCAGTAGCTTCAAACATTTCTGGTATATGAAAAACATGTTTTTCAATGGCAAAAATCAATGAATATTGTAAATGCACAAACAGTAATATCTCCACATTGCAAGGTGCAATTCTGAAATTTTTTGCTTTTTCCTGTTAATCCTAGCATGATAAAGAAGATTCAAAGAGAGTGAGATGCCAGCTCCTTTCATTCAGTCAGTAGCTTCAAACATTTCTGGTATATGAAAAACATGTTTTTCAATGGCAAAAATCAATGAATATTGTAAATGCACAAACAGTAATATCTCCACATTGCACGGTGCAATTCTGAAATTTTTAGCTTTTTCCTGTTAATCCTAGCATGATAAAGAAGATTCAAAGAGAGTGAGATGCCAGCTCCTTTCATTCAGTCAGTAGCTTCAAACATTTCTGGTATATGAAAAACATGTTTTTCAATGGCAAAAATCAATGAATATTGTAAATGCACAAACAGTAATATCTCCACATTGCACGGTGCAATTCTGAAATTTTTTGCTTTTTCCTGTTAATCCTAGCATGATAAAGAAGATTCAAAGAGAGTGAGATGCCAGCTCCTTTCATTCAGTCAGTAGCTTCAAACATTTCTGGTATATGAAAAACATGTTTTTCAATGGCAAAAATCAATGAATATTGTAAATGCACAAACAGTAATATCTCCACATTGCACGGTGCAATTCTGAAATTTTTTGCTTTTTCCTGCTAATCCTAGCATGATAAAGAAGATTCAAAGAGAGTGAGATGCCAGCTCCTTTCATTCAGTCAGTAGCTTCAAACATTTCTGGACGTTTTTCAATGGCAAAAATCAATGAATATTGTAAATGCACAAAGAGTAATATCTCCACATTGCACGGTGCAATTCTGAAATTTTTTGCTTTTTCCTGCTAATCCTAGCATGATAAAGAAGATTCAAAGAGAGTGAGATGCCAGCTCCTTTCATTCAGTCAGTAGCTTCAAACATTTCTGGACGTTTTTCAATGGCAAAAATCAATGAATATTGTAAATGCACAAACAGTAATATCTCCACATTGCAAGGTGCAATTCTGAAATTTTTTGCTTTTTCCTGCTAATCCTAGCATGATAAAGAAGATTCAAAGAGAGTGAGATGCCAGCTCCTTTCATTCAGTCAGTAGCTTCAAACATTTCTGGTATATGAAAAACATGTTTTTCAATGGCAAAAATCAATGAATATTGTAAATGCACAAACAGTAATATCTCCACATTGCACGGTGCAATTCTGAAATTTTTAGCTTTTTCCTGTTAATCCTAGCATGATAAAGAAGATTCAAAGAGAGTGAGATGCCAGCTCCTTTCATTCAGTCAGTAGCTTCAAACATTTCTGGTATATGAAAAACATGTTTTTCAATGGCAAAAATCAATGAATATTGTAAATGCACAAACAGTAATATCTCCACATTGCACGGTGCAATTCTGAAATTTTTTGCTTTTTCCTGCTAATCCTAGCATGATAAAGAAGATTCAAAGAGAGTGAGATGCCAGCTCCTTTCATTCAGTCAGTAGCTTCAAACATTTCTGGTATATGAAAAACATGTTTTTCAATGGCAAAAATCAATGAATATTGTAAATGCACAAACAGTAATATCTCCACATTGCAAGGTGCAATTCTGAAATTTTTAGCTTTTTCCTGTTAATCCTAGCATGATAAAGAAGATTCAAAGAGAGTGAGATGCCAGCTCCTTTCATTCAGTCAGTAGCTTCAAACATTTCTGGTATATGAAAAACATGTTTTTCAATGGCAAAAATCAATGAATATTGTAAATGCACAAACAGTAATATCTCCACATTGCACGGTGCACTTCTGAAATTTTTTGCTTTTTCCTGCTAATCCTAGCATGATAAAGAAGATTCAAAGAGAGTGAGATGCCAGCTCCTTTCATTCAGTCAGTAGCTTCAAACATTTCTGGTATATGAAAAACATGTTTTTCAATGGCAAAAATCAATGAATATTGTAAATGCACAAACAGTAATATCTCCACATTGCAAGGTGCAATTCTGAAATTTTTAGCTTTTTCCTGCTAATCCTAGCATGATAAAGAAGATTCAAAGAGAGTGAGATGCCAGCTCCTTTCATTCAGTCAGTAGCTTCAAACATTTCTGGTATATGAAAGACATGTTTTTCAATGGCAAAAATCAATGAATATTGTAAATGCACAAACAGTAATATCTCCACATTGCACGGTGCAATTCTGAAATTTTTAGCTTTTTCCTGTTAATCCTAGCATGATAAAGAAGATTCAAAGAGAGTGAGATGCCAGCTCCTTTCATTCAGTCAGTAGCTTCAAACATTTCTGGTATATGAAAAACATGTTTTTCAATGGCAAAAATCAATGAATATTGTAAATGCACAAACAGTAATATCTCCACATTGCACGGTGCAATTCTGAAATTTTTTGCTTTTTCCTGCTAATCCTAGCATGATAAAGAAGATTCAAAGAGAGTGAGATGCCAGCTCCTTTCATTCAGTCAGTAGCTTCAAACATTTCTGGTATATGAAAAACATGTTTTTCAATGGCAAAAATCAATGAATATTGTAAATGCACAAACAGTAATATCTCCACATTGCACGGTGCAATTCTGAAATTTTTTGCTTTTTCCTGCTAATCCTAGCATGATAAAGAAGATTCAAAGAGAGTGAGATGCCAGCTCCTTTCATTCAGTCAGTAGCTTCAAACATTTCTGGACGTTTTTCAATGGCAAAAATCAATGAATATTGTAAATGCACAAACAGTAATATCTCCACATTGCAAGGTGCAATTCTGAAATTTTTTGCTTTTTCCTGCTAATCCTAGCATGATAAAGAAGATTCAAAGAGAGTGAGATGCCAGCTCCTTTCATTCAGTCAGTAGCTTCAAACATTTCTGGACGTTTTTCAATGGCAAAAATCAATGAATATTGTAAATGCACAAACAGTAATATCTCCACATTGCAAGGTGCAATTCTGAAATTTTTTGCTTTTTCCTGCTAATCCTAGCATGATAAAGAAGATTCAAAGAGAGTGAGATGCCAGCTCCTTTCATTCAGTCAGTAGCTTCAAACATTTCTGGTATATGAAAAACATGTTTTTCAATGGCAAAAATCAATGAATATTGTAAATGCACAAACAGTAATATCTCCACATTGCAAGGTGCAATTCTGAAATTTTTTGCTTTTTCCTGCTAATCCTAGCATGATAAAGAAGATTCAAAGAGAGTGAGATGCCAGCTCCTTTCATTCAGTCAGTAGCTTCAAACATTTCTGGTATATGAAAAACATGTTTTTCAATGGCAAAAATCAATGAATATTGTAAATGCACAAACAGTAATATCTCCACATTGCACGGTGCAATTCTGAAATTTTTTGCTTTTTCCTGCTAATCCTAGCATGATAAAGAAGATTCAAAGAGAGTGAGATGCCAGCTCCTTTCATTCAGTCAGTAGCTTCAAACATTTCTGGTATATGAAAAACATGTTTTTCAATGGCAAAAATCAATGAATATTGTAAATGCACAAACAGTAATATCTCCACATTGCACGGTGCAATTCTGAAATTTTTTGCTTTTTCCTGCTAATCCTAGCATGATAAAGAAGATTCAAAGAGAGTGAGATGCCAGCTCCTTTCATTCAGTCAGTAGCTTCAAACATTTCTGGACGTTTTTCAATGGCAAAAATCAATGAATATTGTAAATGCACAAACAGTAATATCTCCACATTGCAAGGTGCAATTCTGAAATTTTTAGCTTTTTCCTGTTAATCCTAGCATGATAAAGAAGATTCAAAGAGAGTGAGATGCCAGCTCCTTTCATTCAGTCAGTAGCTTCAAACATTTCTGGTATATGAAAAACATGTTTTTCAATGGCAAAAATCAATGAATATTGTAAATGCACAAACAGTAATATCTCCACATTGCACGGTGCAATTCTGAATTTTTTTGCTTTTTCCTGTTAATCCTAGCATGATAAAGAAGATTCAAAGAGAGTGAGATGCCAGCTCCTTTCATTCAGTCAGTAGCTTCAAACATTTCTGGTATATGAAAAACATGTTTTTCAATGGCAAAAATCAATGAATATTGTAAGTGCACAAACAGTAATATCTCCACATTGCACGGTGCAATTCTGAAATTTTTTGCTTTTTCCTGTTAATCCTAGCATGATAAAGAAGATTCAAAGAGAGTGAGATGCCAGCTCCTTTCATTCAGTCAGTTGCTTCAAACATTTCTGGACGTTTTTCAATGGCAAAAATCAATGAATATTGTAAATGCACAAACAGTAATATCTCCACATTGCACGGTGCAATTCTGAAATTTTTAGCTTTTTCCTGTTAATCCTAGCATGATAAAGAAGATTCAAAGAGAGTGAGATGCCAGCTCCTTTCATTCAGTCAGTAGCTTCAAACATTTCTGGTATATGAAAAACATGTTTTTCAATGGCAAAAATCAATGAATATTGTAAATGCACAAACAGTAATATCTCCACATTGCACGGTGCAATTCTGAAATTTTTTGCTTTTTCCTGCTAATCCTAGCATGATAAAGAAGATTCAAAGAGAGTGAGATGCCAGCTCCTTTCATTCAGTCAGTAGCTTCAAACATTTCTGGTATATGAAAAACATGTTTTTCAATGGCAAAAATCAATGAATATTGTAAATGCACAAACAGTAATATCTCCACATTGCACGGTGCAATTCTGAAATTTTTTGCTTTTTCCTGCTAATCCTAGCATGATAAAGAAGATTCAAAGAGAGTGAGATGCCAGCTCCTTTCATTCAGTCAGTAGCTTCAAACATTTCTGGTATATGAAAAACATGTTTTTCAATGGCAAAAATCAATGAATATTGTAAATGCACAAACAGTAATATCTCCACATTGCACGGTGCAATTCTGAAATTTTTAGCTTTTTCCTGCTAATCCTAGCATGATAAAGAAGATTCAGAGAGTGAGATGCCAGCTCCTTTCATTCAGTCAGTAGCTTCAAACATTTCTGGTATATGAAAAACATGTTTTTCAATGGCAAAAATCAATGAATATTGTAAATGCACAAACAGTAATATCTCCACATTGCACGGTGCAATTCTGAAATTTTTAGCTTTTTCCTGCTAATCCTAGCATGATAAAGAAGATTCAAAGAGAGTGAGATGCCAGCTCCTTTCATTCAGTCAGTAGCTTCAAACATTTCTGGTATATGAAAAACATGTTTTTCAATGGCAAAAATCAATGAATATTGTAAATGCACAAACAGTAATATCTCCACATTGCAAGGTGCAATTCTGAAATTTTTTGCTTTTTCCTGCTAATCCTAGCATGATAAAGAAGATTCAAAGAGAGTGAGATGCCAGCTCCTTTCATTCAGTCAGTAGCTTCAAACATTTCTGGTATATGAAAAACATGTTTTTCAATGGCAAAAATCAATGAATATTGTAAATGCACAAACAGTAATATCTCCACATTGCACGGTGCAATTCTGAAATTTTTTGCTTTTTCCTGCTAATCCTAGCATGATAAAGAAGATTCAAAGAGAGTGAGATGCCAGCTCCTTTCATTCAGTCAGTAGCTTCAAACATTTCTGGTATATGAAAAACATGTTTTTCAATGGCAAAAATCAATGAATATTGTAAATGCACAAACAGTAATATCTCCACATTGCACGGTGCAATTCTGAAATTTTTAGCTTTTTCCTGTTAATCCTAGCATGATAAAGAAGATTCAAAGAGAGTGAGATGCCAGCTCCTTTCATTCAGTCAGTAGCTTCAAACATTTCTGGTATATGAAAAACATGTTTTTCAATGGCAAAAATCAATGAATATTGTAAATGCACAAACAGTAATATCTCCACATTGCACGGTGCAATTCTGAAATTTTTAGCTTTTTCCTGTTAATCCTAGCATGATAAAGAAGATTCAAAGAGAGTGAGATGCCAGCTCCTTTCATTCAGTCAGTAGCTTCAAACATTTCTGGTATATGAAAAACATGTTTTTCAATGGCAAAAATCAATGAATATTGTAAATGCACAAACAGTAATATCTCCACATTGCACGGTGCAATTCTGAAATTTTTTGCTTTTTCCTGCTAATCCTAGCATGATAAAGAAGATTCAAAGAGAGTGAGATGCCAGCTCCTTTCATTCAGTCAGTAGCTTCAAACATTTCTGGACGTTTTTCAATGGCAAAAATCAATGAATATTGTAAATGCACAAACAGTAATATCTCCACATTGCACGGTGCAATTATGAAATTTTTAGCTTTTTCCTGTTAATACTAGCATGATAAAGAAGATTCAAAGAGAGTGAGATGCCAGCTCCTTTCATTCAGTCAGTAGCTTCAAACATTTCTGGACGTTTTTCAATGGCAAAAATCAATGAATATTGTAAATGCACAAACAGTAATATCTCCACATTGCACGGTGCAATTCTGAAATTTTTTGCTTTTTCCTGTTAATCCTAGCATGATAAAGAAGATTCAAAGAGAGTGAGATGCCAGCTCCTTTCATTCAGTCAGTAGCTTCAAACATTTCTGGACGTTTTTCAATGGCAAAAATCAATGAATATTGTAAATGCACAAACAGTAATATCTCCACATTGCACGGTGCAATTCTGAAATTTTTAGCTTTTTCCTGTTAATCCTAGCATGATAAAGAAGATTCAAAGAGAGTGAGATGCCAGCTCCTTTCATTCAGTCAGTAGCTTCAAACATTTCTGGTATATGAAAAACATGTTTTTCAATGGCAAAAATCAAGGAATATTGTAAATGCACAAACAGTAATATCTCCACATTGCACGGTGCAATTCTGAAATTTTTTGCTTTTTCCTGTTAATCCTAGCATGATAAAGAAGATTCAAAGAGAGTGAGATGCCAGCTCCTTTCATTCAGTCAGTAGCTTCAAACATTTCTGGACGTTTTTCAATGGCAAAAATCAATGAATATTGTAAATGCACAAACAGTAATATCTCCACATTGCAAGGTGCAATTCTGAAATTTTTAGCTTTTTCCTGTTAATCCTAGCATGATAAAGAAGATTCAAAGAGAGTGAGATGCCAGCTCCTTTCATTCAGTCAGTAGCTTCAAACATTTCTGGTATATGAAAAACATGTTTTTCAATGGCAAAAATCAATGAATATTGTAAATGCACAAACAGTAATATCTCCACATTGCACGGTGCAATTCTGAAATTTTTAGCTTTTTCCTGTTAATCCTAGCATGATAAAGAAGATTCAAAGAGAGTGAGATGCCAGCTCCTTTCATTCAGTCAGTAGCTTCAAACATTTCTGGTATATGAAAAACATGTTTTTCAATGGCAAAAATCAATGAATATTGTAAATGCACAAACAGTAATATCTCCACATTGCAAGGTGCAATTCTGAAATTTTTTGCTTTTTCCTGTTAATCCTAGCATGATAAAGAAGATTCAAAGAGAGTGAGATGCCAGCTCCTTTCATTCAGTCAGTAGCTTCAAACATTTCTGGTATATGAAAAACATGTTTTTCAATGGCAAAAATCAATGAATATTGTAAATGCACAAACAGTAATATCTCCACATTGCAAGGTGCAATTCTGAAATTTTTAGCTTTTTCCTGTTAATCCTAGCATGATAAAGAAGATTCAAAGAGAGTGAGATGCCAGCTCCTTTCATTCAGTCAGTAGCTTCAAACATTTCTGGTATATGAAAAACATGTTTTTCAATGGCAAAAATCAATGAATATTGTAAATGCACAAACAGTAATATCTCCACATTGCACGGTGCAATTCTGAAATTTTTTGCTTTTTCCTGCTAATCCTAGCATGATAAAGAAGATTCAAAGAGAGTGAGATGCCAGCTCCTTTCATTCAGTCAGTAGCTTCAAACATTTCTGGACGTTTTTCAATGGCAAAAATCAATGAATATTGTAAATGCACAAACAGTAATATCTCCACATTGCAAGGTGCAATTCTGAAATTTTTAGCTTTTTCCTGTTAATCCTAGCATGATAAAGAAGATTCAAAGAGAGTGAGATGCCAGCTCCTTTCATTCAGTCAGTAGCTTCAAACATTTCTGGTATATGAAAAACATGTTTTTCAATGGCAAAAATCAATGAATATTGTAAATGCACAAACAGTAATATCTCCACATTGCACGGTGCAATTCTGAAATTTTTAGCTTTTTCCTGTTAATCCTAGCATGATAAAGAAGATTCAAAGAGAGTGAGATGCCAGCTCCTTTCATTCAGTCAGTAGCTTCAAACATTTCTGGTATATGAAAAACATGTTTTTCAATGGCAAAAATCAATGAATATTGTAAATGCACAAACAGTAATATCTCCACATTGCAAGGTGCAATTCTGAAATTTTTTGCTTTTTCCTGTTAATCCTAGCATGATAAAGAAGATTCAAAGAGAGTGAGATGCCAGCTCCTTTCATTCAGTCAGTAGCTTCAAACATTTCTGGTATATGAAAAACATGTTTTTCAATGGCAAAAATCAATGAATATTGTAAATGCACAAACAGTAATATCTCCACATTGCAAGGTGCAATTCTGAAATTTTTAGCTTTTTCCTGTTAATCCTAGCATGATAAAGAAGATTCAAAGAGAGTGAGATGCCAGCTCCTTTCATTCAGTCAGTAGCTTCAAACATTTCTGGTATATGAAAAACATGTTTTTCAATGGCAAAAATCAATGAATATTGTAAATGCACAAACAGTAATATCTCCACATTGCACGGTGCAATTCTGAAATTTTTTGCTTTTTCCTGCTAATCCTAGCATGATAAAGAAGATTCAAAGAGAGTGAGATGCCAGCTCCTTTCATTCAGTCAGTAGCTTCAAACATTTCTGGACGTTTTTCAATGGCAAAAATCAATGAATATTGTAAATGCAGAAACAGTAATATCTCCACATTGCACGGTGCAATTCTGAAATTTTTTGCTTTTTCCTGCTAATCCTAGCATGATAAAGAAGATTCAAAGAGAGTGAGATGCCAGCTCCTTTCATTCAGTCAGTAGCTTCAAACATTTCTGGTATATGAAAAACATGTTTTTCAATGGCAAAAATCAATGAATATTGTAAATGCACAAACAGTAATATCTCCACATTGCACGGTGCAATTCTGAAATTTTTTGCTTTTTCCTGCTAATCCTAGCATGATAAAGAAGATTCAAAGAGAGTGAGATGCCAGCTCCTTTCATTCAGTCAGTAGCTTCAAACATTTCTGGTATATGAAAAACATGTTTTTCAATGGCAAAAATCAATGAATATTGTAAATGCACAAACAGTAATATCTCCACATTGCACGGTGCAATTCTGAAATTTTTAGCTTTTTCCTGCTAATCCTAGCATGATAAAGAAGATTCAGAGAGTGAGATGCCAGCTCCTTTCATTCAGTCAGTAGCTTCAAACATTTCTGGTATATGAAAAACATGTTTTTCAATGGCAAAAATCAATGAATATTGTAAATGCACAAACAGTAATATCTCCACATTGCACGGTGCAATTCTGAAATTTTTAGCTTTTTCCTGCTAATCCTAGCATGATAAAGAAGATTCAAAGAGAGTGAGATGCCAGCTCCTTTCATTCAGTCAGTAGCTTCAAACATTTCTGGTATATGAAAAACATGTTTTTCAATGGCAAAAATCAATGAATATTGTAAATGCACAAACAGTAATATCTCCACATTGCAAGGTGCAATTCTGAAATTTTTTGCTTTTTCCTGCTAATCCTAGCATGATAAAGAAGATTCAAAGAGAGTGAGATGCCAGCTCCTTTCATTCAGTCAGTAGCTTCAAACATTTCTGGTATATGAAAAACATGTTTTTCAATGGCAAAAATCAATGAATATTGTAAATGCACAAACAGTAATATCTCCACATTGCACGGTGCAATTCTGAAATTTTTTGCTTTTTCCTGCTAATCCTAGCATGATAAAAAGATTCAAAGAGAGTGAGATGCCAGCTCCTTTCATTCAGTCAGTAGCTTCAAACATTTCTGGTATATGAAAAACATGTTTTTCAATGGCAAAAATCAATGAATATTGTAAATGCACAAACAGTAATATCTCCACATTGCACGGTGCAATTCTGAAATTTTTAGCTTTTTCCTGTTAATCCTAGCATGATAAAGAAGATTCAAAGAGAGTGAGATGCCAGCTCCTTTCATTCAGTCAGTAGCTTCAAACATTTCTGGTATATGAAAAACATGTTTTTCAATGGCAAAAATCAATGAATATTGTAAATGCACAAACAGTAATATCTCCACATTGCACGGTGCAATTCTGAAATTTTTAGCTTTTTCCTGTTAATCCTAGCATGATAAAGAAGATTCAAAGAGAGTGAGATGCCAGCTCCTTTCATTCAGTCAGTAGCTTCAATCATTTCTGGTATATGAAAAACATGTTTTTCAATGGCAAAAATCAATGAATATTGTAAATGCACAAACAGTAATATCTCCACATTGCACGGTGCAATTCTGAAATTTTTTGCTTTTTCCTGCTAATCCTAGCATGATAAAGAAGATTCAAAGAGAGTGAGATGCCAGCTCCTTTCATTCAGTCAGTAGCTTCAAACATTTCTGGACGTTTTTCAATGGCAAAAATCAATGAATATTGTAAATGCACAAACAGTAATATCTCCACATTGCACGGTGCAATTATGAAATTTTTAGCTTTTTCCTGTTAATACTAGCATGATAAAGAAGATTCAAAGAGAGTGAGATGCCAGCTCCTTTCATTCAGTCAGTAGCTTCAAACATTTCTGGACGTTTTTCAATGGCAAAAATCAATGAATATTGTAAATGCACAAACAGTAATATCTCCACATTGCACGGTGCAATTCTGAAATTTTTAGCTTTTTCCTGTTAATCCTAGCATGATAAAGAAGATTCAAAGAGAGTGAGATGCCAGCTCCTTTCATTCAGTCAGTAGCTTCAAACATTTCTGGACGTTTTTCAATGGCAAAAATCAATGAATATTGTAAATGCACAAACAGTAATATCTCCACATTGCACGGTGCAATTCTGAAATTTTTAGCTTTTTCCTGTTAATCCTAGCATGATAAAGAAGATTCAAAGAGAGTGAGATGCCAGCTCCTTTCATTCAGTCAGTAGCTTCAAACATTTCTGGTATATGAAAAACATGTTTTTCAATGGCAAAAATCAATGAATATTGTAAATGCACAAACAGTAATATCTCCACATTGCACGGTGCAATTCTGAAATTTTTTGCTTTTTCCTGTTAATCCTAGCATGATAAAGAAGATTCAAAGAGAGTGAGATGCCAGCTCCTTTCATTCAGTCAGTAGCTTCAAACATTTCTGGACGTTTTTCAATGGCAAAAATCAATGAATATTGTAAATGCACAAACAGTAATATCTCCACATTGCAAGGTGCAATTCTGAAATTTTTAGCTTTTTCCTGTTAATCCTAGCATGATAAAGAAGATTCAAAGAGAGTGAGATGCCAGCTCCTTTCATTCAGTCAGTAGCTTCAAACATTTCTGGTATATGAAAAACATGTTTTTCAATGGCAAAAATCAATGAATATTGTAAATGCACAAACAGTAATATCTCCACATTGCACGGTGCAATTCTGAAATTTTTAGCTTTTTCCTATTAATCCTAGCATGATAAAGAAGATTCAAAGAGAGTGAGATGCCAGCTCCTTTCATTCAGTCAGTAGCTTCAAACATTTCTGGTATATGAAAAACATGTTTTTCAATGGCAAAAATCAATGAATATTGTAAATGCACAAACAGTAATATCTCCACATTGCAAGGTGCAATTCTGAAATTTTTTGCTTTTTCCTGTTAATCCTAGCATGATAAAGAAGATTCAAAGAGAGTGAGATGCCAGCTCCTTTCATTCAGTCAGTAGCTTCAAACATTTCTGGTATATGAAAAACATGTTTTTCAATGGCAAAAATCAATGAATATTGTAAATGCACAAACAGTAATATCTCCACATTGCAAGGTGCAATTCTGAAATTTTTAGCTTTTTCCTGTTAATCCTAGCATGATAAAGAAGATTCAAAGAGAGTGAGATGCCAGCTCCTTTCATTCAGTCAGTAGCTTCAAACATTTCTGGACGTTTTTCAATGGCAAAAATCAATGAATATTGTAAATGCACAAACAGTAATATCTCCACATTGCACGGTGCAATTCTGAAATTTTTTGCTTTTTCCTGCTAATCCTAGCATGATAAAGAAGATTCAAAGAGAGTGAGATGCCAGCTCCTTTCATTCAGTCAGTAGCTTCAAACATTTCTGGTATATGAAAAACATGTTTTTCAATGGCAAAAATCAATGAATATTGTAAATGCACAAACAGTAATATCTCCACATTGCACGGTGCAATTCTGAAATTTTTTGCTTTTTCCTGTTAATCCTAGCATGATAAAGAAGATTCAAAGAGAGTGAGATGCCAGCTCCTTTCATTCAGTCAGTAGCTTCAAACATTTCTGGTATATGAAAAACATGTTTTTCAATGGCAAAAATCAATGAATATTGTAAATGCACAAACAGTAATATCTCCACATTGCACGGTGCAATTCTGAAATTTTTTGCTTTTTCCTGTTAATCCTAGCATGATAAAGAAGATTCAAAGAGAGTGAGATGCCAGCTCCTTTCATTCAGTCAGTAGCTTCAAACATTTCTGGACGTTTTTCAATGGCAAAAATCAATGAATATTGTAAATGCACAAACAGTAATATCTCCACATTGCACGGTGCAATTCTGAAATTTTTTGCTTTTTCCTGCTAATCCTAGCATGATAAAGAAGATTCAAAGAGAGTGAGATGCCAGCTCCTTTCATTCAGTCAGTAGCTTCAAACATTTCTGGTATATGAAAAACATGTTTTTCAATGGCAAAAATCAATGAATATTGTAAATGCACAAACAGTAATATCTCCACATTGCACGGTGCAATTCTGAAATTTTTTGCTTTTTCCTGCTAATCCTAGCATGATAAAGAAGATTCAAAGAGAGTGAGATGCCAGCTCCTTTCATTCAGTCAGTAGCTTCAAACATTTCTGGACGTTTTTCAATGGCAAAAATCAATGAATATTGTAAATGCACAAACAGTAATATCTCCACATTGCACGGTGCAATTCTGAAATTTTTTGCTTTTTCCTGCTAATCCTAGCATGATAAAGAAGATTCAAAGAGAGTGAGATGCCAGCTCCTTTCATTCAGTCAGTAGCTTCAAACATTTCTGGACGTTTTTCAATGGCAAAAATCAATGAATATTGTAAATGCACAAACAGTAATATCTCCACATTGCACGGTGCAATTCTGAAATTTTTTGCTTTTTCCTGTTAATCCTAGCATGATAAAGAAGATTCAAAGAGAGTGAGATGCCAGCTCCTTTCATTCAGTCAGTAGCTTCAAACATTTCTGGACGTTTTTCAATGGCAAAAATCAATGAATATTGTAAATGCACAAACAGTAATATCTCCACATTGCAAGGTGCAATTCTGAAATTTTTTGCTTTTTCCTGTTAATCCTAGCATGATAAAGAAGATTCAAAGAGAGTGAGATGCCAGCTCCTTTCATTCAGTCAGTAGCTTCAAACATTTCTGGTATATGAAAAACATGTTTTTCAATGGCAAAAATCAATGAATATTGTAAATGCACAAACAGTAATATCTCCACATTGCACGGTGCAATTCTGAAATTTTTTGCTTTTTCCTGTTAATCCTAGCATGATAAAGAAGATTCAAAGAGAGTGAGATGCCAGCTCCTTTCATTCAGTCAGTAGCTTCAAACATTTCTGGACGTTTTTCAATGGCAAAAATCAATGAATATTGTAAATGCACAAACAGTAATATCTCCACATTGCACGGTGCAATTCTGAAATTTTTTGCTTTTTCCTGCTAATCCTAGCATGATAAAGAAGATTCAAAGAGAGTGAGATGCCAGCTCCTTTCATTCAGTCAGTAGCTTCAAACATTTCTGGACGTTTTTCAATGGCAAAAATCAATGAATATTGTAAATGCACAAACAGTAATATCTCCACATTGCACGGTGCAATTCTGAAATTTTTTGCTTTTTCCTGCTAATCCTAGCATGATAAAGAAGATTCAAAGAGAGTGAGATGCCAGCTCCTTTCATTCAGTCAGTAGCTTCAAACATTTCTGGTATATGAAAAACATGTTTTTCAATGGCAAAAATCAATGAATATTGTAAATGCACAAACAGTAATATCTCCACATTGCAAGGTGCAATTCTGAAATTTTTTGCTTTTTCCTGTTAATCCTAGCATGATAAAGAAGATTCAAAGAGAGTGAGATGCCAGCTCCTTTCATTCAGTCAGTAGCTTCAAACATTTCTGGTATATGAAAAACATGTTTTTCAATGGCAAAAATCAATGAATATTGTAAATGCACAAACAGTAATATCTCCACATTGCAAGGTGCAATTCTGAAATTTTTAGCTTTTTCCTGCTAATCCTAGCATGATAAAGAAGATTCAAAGAGAGTGAGATGCCAGCTCCTTTCATTCAGTCAGTAGCTTCAAACATTTCTGGTATATGAAAAACATGTTTTTCAATGGCAAAAATCAATGAATATTGTAAATGCACAAACAGTAATATCTCCACATTGCACGGTGCAATTCTGAAATTTTTAGCTTTTTCCTGTTAATCCTAGCATGATAAAGAAGATTCAAAGAGAGTGAGATGCCAGCTCCTTTCATTCAGTCAGTAGCTTCAAACATTTCTGGTATATGAAAAACATGTTTTTCAATGGCAAAAATCAATGAATATTGTAAATGCACAAACAGTAATATCTCCACATTGCAAGGTGCAATTCTGAAATTTTTTGCTTTTTCCTGTTAATCCTAGCATGATAAAGAAGATTCAAAGAGAGTGAGATGCCAGCTCCTTTCATTCAGTCAGTAGCTTCAAACATTTCTGGTATATGAAAAACATGTTTTTCAATGGCAAAAATCAATGAATATTGTAAATGCACAAACAGTAATATCTCCACATTGCAAGGTGCAATTCTGAAATTTTTAGCTTTTTCCTGTTAATCCTAGCATGATAAAGAAGATTCAAAGAGAGTGAGATGCCAGCTCCTTTCATTCAGTCAGTAGCTTCAAACATTTCTGGTATATGAAAAACATGTTTTTCAATGGCAAAAATCAATGAATATTGTAAATGCACAAACAGTAATATCTCCACATTGCATGGTGCAATTCTGAAATTTTTTGCTTTTTCCTGCTAATCCTAGCATGATAAAGAAGATTCAAAGAGAGTGAGATGCCAGCTCCTTTCATTCAGTCAGTAGCTTCAAACATTTCTGGACGTTTTTCAATGGCAAAAATCAATGAATATTGTAAATGCAGAAACAGTAATATCTCCACATTGCACGGTGCAATTCTGAAATTTTTTGCTTTTTCCTGCTAATCCTAGCATGATAAAGAAGATTCAAAGAGAGTGAGATGCCAACTCCTTTCATTCAGTCAGTAGCTTCAAACATTTCTGGTATATGAAAAACATGTTTTTCAATGGCAAAAATCAATGAATATTGTAAATGCACAAACAGTAATATCTCCACATTGCACGGTGCAATTCTGAAATTTTTTGCTTTTTCCTGCTAATCCTAGCATGATAAAGAAGATTCAAAGAGAGTGAGATGCCAGCTCCTTTCATTCAGTCAGTAGCTTCAAACATTTCTGGTATATGAAAAACATGTTTTTCAATGGCAAAAATCAATGAATATTGTAAATGCACAAACAGTAATATCTCCACATTGCACGGTGCAATTCTGAAATTTTTAGCTTTTTCCTGCTAATCCTAGCATGATAAAGAAGATTCAGAGAGTGAGATGCCAGCTCCTTTCATTCAGTCAGTAGCTTCAAACATTTCTGGTATATGAAAAACATGTTTTTCAATGGCAAAAATCAATGAATATTGTAAATGCACAAACAGTAATATCTCCACATTGCACGGTGCAATTCTGAAATTTTTAGCTTTTTCCTGCTAATCCTAGCATGATAAAGAAGATTCAAAGAGAGTGAGATGCCAGCTCCTTTCATTCAGTCAGTAGCTTCAAACATTTCTGGTATATGAAAAACATGTTTTTCAATGGCAAAAATCAATGAATATTGTAAATGCACAAACAGTAATATCTCCACATTGCAAGGTGCAATTCTGAAATTTTTTGCTTTTTCCTGCTAATCCTAGCATGATAAAGAAGATTCAAAGAGAGTGAGATGCCAGCTCCTTTCATTCAGTCAGTAGCTTCAAACATTTCTGGTATATGAAAAACATGTTTTTCAATGGCAAAAATCAATGAATATTGTAAATGCACAAACAGTAATATCTCCACATTGCACGGTGCAATTCTGAAATTTTTTGCTTTTTCCTGCTAATCCTAGCATGATAAAGAAGATTCAAAGAGAGTGAGATGCCAGCTCCTTTCATTCAGTCAGTAGCTTCAAACATTTCTGGTATATGAAAAACATGTTTTTCAATGGCAAAAATCAATGAATATTGTAAATGCACAAACAGTAATATCTCCACATTGCACGGTGCAATTCTGAAATTTTTAGCTTTTTCCTGTTAATCCTAGCATGATAAAGAAGATTCAAAGAGAGTGAGATGCCAGCTCCTTTCATTCAGTCAGTAGCTTCAAACATTTCTGGTATATGAAAAACATGTTTTTCAATGGCAAAAATCAATGAATATTGTAAATGCACAAACAGTAATATCTCCACATTGCACGGTGCAATTCTGAAATTTTTAGCTTTTTCCTGTTAATCCTAGCATGATAAAGAAGATTCAAAGAGAGTGAGATGCCAGCTCCTTTCATTCAGTCAGTAGCTTCAATCATTTCTGGTATATGAAAAACATGTTTTTCAATGGCAAAAATCAATGAATATTGTAAATGCACAAACAGTAATATCTCCACATTGCACGGTGCAATTCTGAAATTTTTTGCTTTTTCCTGCTAATCCTAGCATGATAAAGAAGATTCAAAGAGAGTGAGATGCCAGCTCCTTTCATTCAGTCAGTAGCTTCAAACATTTCTGGACGTTTTTCAATGGCAAAAATCAATGAATATTGTAAATGCACAAACAGTAATATCTCCACATTGCACGGTGCAATTATGAAATTTTTAGCTTTTTCCTGTTAATACTAGCATGATAAAGAAGATTCAAAGAGAGTGAGATGCCAGCTCCTTTCATTCAGTCAGTAGCTTCAAACATTTCTGGACGTTTTTCAATGGCAAAAATCAATGAATATTGTAAATGCACAAACAGTAATATCTCCACATTGCACGGTGCAATTCTGAAATTTTTAGCTTTTTCCTGTTAATCCTAGCATGATAAAGAAGATTCAAAGAGAGTGAGATGCCAGCTCCTTTCATTCAGTCAGTAGCTTCAAACATTTCTGGACGTTTTTCAATGGCAAAAATCAATGAATATTGTAAATGCACAAACAGTAATATCTCCACATTGCACGGTGCAATTCTGAAATTTTTTGCTTTTTCCTGCTAATCCTAGCATGATAAAGAAGATTCAAAGAGAGTGAGATGCCAGCTCCTTTCATTCAGTCAGTAGCTTCAAACATTTCTGGTATATGAAAAACATGTTTTTCAATGGCAAAAATCAATGAATATTGTAAATGCACAAACAGTAATATCTCCACATTGCACGGTGCAATTCTGAAATTTTTTGCTTTTTCCTGTTAATCCTAGCATGATAAAGAAGATTCAAAGAGAGTGAGATGCCAGCTCCTTTCATTCAGTCAGTAGCTTCAAACATTTCTGGTATATGAAAAACATGTTTTTCAATGGCAAAAATCAATGAATATTGTAAATGCACAAACAGTAATATCTCCACATTGCACGGTGCAATTCTGAAATTTTTTGCTTTTTCCTGTTAATCCTAGCATGATAAAGAAGATTCAAAGAGAGTGAGATGCCAGCTCCTTTCATTCAGTCAGTAGCTTCAAACATTTCTGGACGTTTTTCAATGGCAAAAATCAATGAATATTGTAAATGCACAAACAGTAATATCTCCACATTGCACGGTGCAATTCTGAAATTTTTTGCTTTTTCCTGCTAATCCTAGCATGATAAAGAAGATTCAAAGAGAGTGAGATGCCAGCTCCTTTCATTCAGTCAGTAGCTTCAAACATTTCTGGTATATGAAAAACATGTTTTTCAATGGCAAAAATCAATGAATATTGTAAATGCACAAACAGTAATATCTCCACATTGCACGGTGCAATTCTGAAATTTTTTGCTTTTTCCTGCTAATCCTAGCATGATAAAGAAGATTCAAAGAGAGTGAGATGCCAGCTCCTTTCATTCAGTCAGTAGCTTCAAACATTTCTGGACGTTTTTCAATGGCAAAAATCAATGAATATTGTAAATGCACAAACAGTAATATCTCCACATTGCACGGTGCAATTCTGAAATTTTTTGCTTTTTCCTGCTAATCCTAGCATGATAAAGAAGATTCAAAGAGAGTGAGATGCCAGCTCCTTTCATTCAGTCAGTAGCTTCAAACATTTCTGGACGTTTTTCAATGGCAAAAATCAATGAATATTGTAAATGCACAAACAGTAATATCTCCACATTGCACGGTGCAATTCTGAAATTTTTTGCTTTTTCCTGTTAATCCTAGCATGATAAAGAAGATTCAAAGAGAGTGAGATGCCAGCTCCTTTCATTCAGTCAGTAGCTTCAAACATTTCTGGACGTTTTTCAATGGCAAAAATCAATGAATATTGTAAATGCACAAACAGTAATATCTCCACATTGCAAGGTGCAATTCTGAAATTTTTTGCTTTTTCCTGTTAATCCTAGCATGATAAAGAAGATTCAAAGAGAGTGAGATGCCAGCTCCTTTCATTCAGTCAGTAGCTTCAAACATTTCTGGTATATGAAAAACATGTTTTTCAATGGCAAAAATCAATGAATATTGTAAATGCACAAACAGTAATATCTCCACATTGCACGGTGCAATTCTGAAATTTTTTGCTTTTTCCTGTTAATCCTAGCATGATAAAGAAGATTCAAAGAGAGTGAGATGCCAGCTCCTTTCATTCAGTCAGTAGCTTCAAACATTTCTGGATGTTTTTCAATGGCAAAAATCAATGAATATTGTAAATGCACAAACAGTAATATCTCCACATTGCACGGTGCAATTCTGAAATTTTTTGCTTTTTCCTGCTAATCCTAGCATGATAAAGAAGATTCAAAGAGAGTGAGATGCCAGCTCCTTTCATTCAGTCAGTAGCTTCAAACATTTCTGGACGTTTTTCAATGGCAAAAATCAATGAATATTGTAAATGCACAAACAGTAATATCTCCACATTGCACGGTGCAATTCTGAAATTTTTTGCTTTTTCCTGCTAATCCTAGCATGATAAAGAAGATTCAAAGAGAGTGAGATGCCAGCTCCTTTCATTCAGTCAGTAGCTTCAAACATTTCTGGTATATGAAAAACATGTTTTTCAATGGCAAAAATCAATGAATATTGTAAATGCACAAACAGTAATATCTCCACATTGCACGGTGCAATTCTGAAATTTTTAGCTTTTTCCTGCTAATCCTAGCATGATAAAGAAGATTCAAAGAGAGTGAGATGCCAGCTCCTTTCATTCAGTCAGTAGCTTCAAACATTTCTGGTATATGAAAAACATGTTTTTCAATGGCAAAAATCAATGAATATTGTAAATGCACAAACAGTAATATCTCCACATTGCACCGTGCAATTCTGAAATTTTTTGCTTTTTCCTGCTAATCCTAGCATGATAAAGAAGATTCAAAGAGAGTGAGATGCCAGCTCCTTTCATTCAGTCAGTAGCTTCAAACATTTCTGGACGTTTTTCAATGGCAAAAATCAATGAATATTGTAAATGCACAAACAGTAATATCTCCACATTGCACGGTGCAATTCTGAAATTTTTTGCTTTTTCCTGTTAATCCTAGCATGATAAAGAAGATTCAAAGAGAGTGAGATGCCAGCTCCTTTCATTCAGTCAGTAGCTTCAAACATTTCTGGACGTTTTTCAATGGCAAAAATCAATGAATATTGTAAATGCACAAACAGTAATATCTCCACATTGCAAGGTGCAATTCTGAAATTTTTTGCTTTTTCCTGTTAATCCTAGCATGATAAAGAAGATTCAAAGAGAGTGAGATGCCAGCTCCTTTCATTCAGTCAGTAGCTTCAAACATTTCTGGTATATGAAAAACATGTTTTTCAATGGCAAAAATCAATGAATATTGTAAATGCACAAACAGTAATATCTCCACATTGCACGGTGCAATTCTGAAATTTTTTGCTTTTTCCTGTTAATCCTAGCATGATAAAGAAGATTCAAAGAGAGTGAGATGCCAGCTCCTTTCATTCAGTCAGTAGCTTCAAACATTTCTGGTATATGAAAAACATGTTTTTCAATGGCAAAAATCAATGAATATTGTAAATGCACAAACAGTAATATCTCCACATTGCAAGGTGCAATTCTGAAATTTTTTGCTTTTTCCTGTTAATCCTAGCATGATAAAGAAGATTCAAAGAGAGTGAGATGCCAGCTCCTTTCATTCAGTCAGTAGCTACAAACATTTCTGGTATATGAAAAACATGTTTTTCAATGGCAAAAATCAATGAATATTGTAAATGCACAAACAGTAATATCTCCACATTGCAAGGTGCAATTCTGAAATTTTTAGCTTTTTCCTGTTAATCCTAGCATGATAAAGAAGATTCAAAGAGAGTGAGATGCCAGCTCCTTTCATTCAGTCAGTAACTTCAAACATTTCTGGTATATGAAAAACATGTTTTTCAATGGCAAAAATCAATGAATATTGTAAATGCACAAACAGTAATATCTCCACATTGCACGGTGCAATTCTGAAATTTTTTGCTTTTTCCTGCTAATCCTAGCATGATAAAGAAGATTCAAAGAGAGTGAGATGCCAGCTCCTTTCATTCAGTCAGTAGCTTCAAACATTTCTGGACGTTTTTCAATGGCAAAAATCAATGAATATTGTAAATGCACAAACAGTAATATCTCCACATTGCACGGTGCAATTCTGAAATTTTTAGCTTTTTCCTGTTAATCCTAGCATGATAAAGAAGATTCAAAGAGAGTGAGATGCCAGCTCCTTTCATTCAGTCAGTAGCTTCAAACATTTCTGGTATATGAAAAACATGTTTTTCAATGGCAAAAATCAATGAATATTGTAAATGCACAAACAGTAATATCTCCACATTGCAAGGTGCAATTCTGAAATTTTTAGCTTTTTCCTGCTAATCCTAGCATGATAAAGAAGATTCAAAGAGAGTGAGATG
>NW_027366948.1:0-63857 GCF_046119375.1 Phyllobates terribilis
GATGCCAGCTACTTTCATTCAGTCAGTAGCTCAATCATTTCTGGACGTTTTTCAATGGTAAAAATCAATGAATATTGTAAATGCACAAACAGTAATTTCTCCACATTGCAAGGTGCAATTCTGAAATTTTTTGCTTTTTCCTGCTCCTCTTAGCATGATAAAGAAGATTCAAAGAGAGTGAGATGCCAGCTCCTTTCATTCAGTCAGTAGCTTCAAACATTTCTGGTATATGAATAACATGATGTTTTTCAATGGCAAAAATCAATGAATATTGTAAATGCACAAACAGTAATTTCTCCGCATTGCAAGGTGCAATTCTGAAATTTTTTGCTTTTTCCTGCTCCACTTAGCATGATAAAGAAGATTCAAAGAGAGTGAGATGCCAGCTCCTTTCATTCAGTCAGTAGCTTCAATCATTTCTGGACGTTTTTCAATGGCAAAAATCAATGAATATTGTAAATGCACAAACAGTAATTTCTCCGCATTGCAAGGTGCAATTCTGAAATTTTTTGCTTTTTCCTGCTCCTCTTAGCATGACAAAGAAGATTCAAAGAGAGTAAGATGCCAGCTCCTTTCATTCAGTCAGTAGCTTCTATCATTTCTGGTATATGAATAACATGATGTTTTTCAATGGCAAAAATCAATGAATATTGTAAATGCACAAACAGTAATTTCTCCGCATTGCAAGGTGCAATTCTGAAATTTTTTGCTTTTTCCTGCTCCTCTTAGCATGATAAAGAAGATTCAAAGAGAGTGAGATGCCAGCTCCTTTCATTCAGTCAGTAGCTTTAATCATTTCTGGACGTTTTTCAATGGCAAAAATCAATGAATATTGTAAATGCACAAACAGTAATTTCTCCGCATTGCAAGGTGCAATTCTGAAATTTTTTGCTTTTTCCTGCTCCTCTTAGCATGATAAAGAAGATTCAAAGAGAGTGAGATGCCAGCTCCTTTCATTCAGTCAGTAGCTTCAATCATTTCTGGATGTTTTTCAATGGCAAAAATCAATGAATATTGTAAATGCACAAACTGTAATTTCTCCGCATTGCAAGGTGCAATTCTGAAATTTTTTGCTTTTTCCTGCTCCTCTTAGCATGATAAAGAAGATTCAAAGAGAGTGAGATGCCAGCTCCTTTCATTCAGTCAGTAGCTTCAATCATTTCTGGACGTTTTTCAATGGCAAAAATCAATGAATATTGTAAATGCACAAACAGTAATTTCTCCGCATTGCAAGGTGCAATTCTGAAATTTTTTGCTTTTTCCTGCTCCTCTTAGCATGATAAAGAAGATTCAAAGAGAGTGAGATGCCAGCTCCTTTCATTCAGTCAGTACCTTCAATCATTTCTGGATGTTTTTCAATGGCAAAAATCAATGAATATTGTAAATGCACAAACAGTAATTTCTCCGCATTGCAAGGTGCAATTCTGAAATTTTTTGCTTTTTCCCACTCCTCTTAGCATGATAAAGAAGATTCAAAGAGAGTGAGGTGCCAGCTCCTTTCATTCAGTCAGTAGCTTCAAACATTTCTGGTATATGAATAACATGTTTTTCAATGGCAAAAATCATTGAATATTGTAAATGCACAAACAGTAATTTCTCCGCATTGCAAGGTGCAATTCTGAAATTTTTTGATTTTTCCTGCTCCTCTTAGCATGATAAAGAAGATTCAAAGAGAGTGAGATGCCAGCTCCTTTCATTCAGTCAGTAGCTTCAATCATTTCTGGACGTTTTTCAATGGCAAAAATCAATGAATATTGTAAATGCACAAACAGTAATTTCTCCGCATTGCAAGGTGCAATTCTGAAATTTTTTGCTTTTTCCTGCTCCTCTTAGCATGATAAAGAAGATTCAAAGAGAGTGAGATGCCAGCTCCTTTCATTCAGTCAGTAGCTTCAATCATTTCTGGACGTTTTTCAATGGCAAAAATCAATGAATATTGTAAATGCACAAACAGTAATTTCTCCGCATTGCAAGGTGCAAGTCTGAAATTTTTTGCTTTTTCCTGCTCCTCTTAGCATGATAAAGAAGATTCAAAGAGAGTGAGATGCCAGCTACTTTCATTCAGTCAGTAGCTTCAATCATTTCTGGACGTTTTTCAATGGTAAAAATCAATGAATATTGTAAATGCACAAACAGTAATTTCTCCACATTGCAAGGTGCAATTCTGAAATTTTTTGCTTTTTCCTGCTCCTCTTAGCATGATAAAGAAGATTCAAAGAGAGTGAGATGCCAGCTCCTTTCATTCAGTCAGTAGCTTCAAACATTTCTGGTATATGAATAACATGATGTTTTTCAATGGCAAAAATCAATGAATATTGTAAATGCACAAACAGTAATTTCTCCGCATTGCAAGGTGCAATTCTGAATTTTTTTGCTTTTTCCTGCTCCTCTTAGCATGATAAAGAAGATTCAAAGAGAGTGAGATGCCAGCTCCTTTCATTCAGTCAGTAGCTTCAAACATTTCTGGTATATGAATAACATGATGTTTTTCAATGGCAAAAATCAATGAATATTGTAAATGCACAAAGAGTAATTTCTCCGCATTGCAAGGTGCAATTCTGAAATTTTTTGCTTTTTCCTGCTCCTCTTAGCATGATAAAGAAGATTCAAAGAGAGTGAGATGCCAGCTCCTTTCATTCAGTCAGTAGCTTCAATCATTTCTGGACGTTTTTCAATGGCAAAAATCAATGAATATTGTAAATGCACAAACAGTAATTTCTCCGCATTGCAAGGTGCAATTCTGAAATTTTTTGCTTTTTCCTGCTCCTCTTAGCATGATAAAGAAGATTCAAAGAGAGTGAGATGCCAGCTCCTTTCATTCAGTCAGTAGCTTCAATCATTTCTGGACGTTTTCAATGGCAAAAATCAATGAATATTGTAAATGCACAAACAGTAATTTCTCCGCATTGCAAGGTGCAATTCTGAAATTTTTTGCTTTTTCCTGCTCCTCTTAGCATGATAAAGAAGATTCAAAGAGAGTGAGATGCCAGCTCCTTTCATTCAGTCAGTAGCTTCAAACATTTCTGGTATATGAATAACATGATGTTTTTCAATGGCAAAAATCAATGAATATTGTAAATGCACAAACAGTAATTTCTCCGCATTGCAAGGTGCAATTCTGAAATTTTTTGCTTTTTCCTGCTCCTCTTAGCATGATAAAGAAGATTCAAAGAGAGTGAGATGCCAGCTCCTTTCATTCAGTCAGTAGCTTCAATCATTTCTGGACGTTTTTCAATGGCAAAAATCAATGAATATTGTAAATGCACAAACAGTAATTTCTCCGCATTGCAAGGTGCAATTCTGAAATTTTTTGCTTTTTCCTGCTCCTCTTAGCATGATAAAGAAGATTCAAAGAGAGTGAGATGCCAGCTCCTTTCATTCAGTCAGTAGCTTCAATCATTTCTGGACGTTTTTCAATGGCAAAAATCAATGAATATTGTAAATGCACAAACAGTAATTTCTCCGCATTGCAAGGTGCAATTCTGAAATTTTTTGCTTTTTCCTGCTCCTCTTAGCATGACAAAGAAGATTCAAAGAGAGTAAGATGCCAGCTCCTTTCATTCAGTCAGTAGCTTCAATCAATTCTGGTATATGAATAACATGATGTTTTTCAATGGCAAAAATCAATGAATATTGTAAATGCACAAACAGTAATTTCTCCGCATTGCAAGGTGCAATTCTGAAATTTTTTGCTTTTTCCTGCTCCTCTTAGCATGATAAAGAAGATTCAAAGAGAGTGAGATGCCAGCTCCTTTCATTCAGTCAGTAGCTTCAATCATTTCTGGACGTTTTTCAATGGCAAAAATCAATGAATATTGTAAATGCACAAACAGTAATTTCTCCGCATTGCAAGGTGCAATTCTGAAATTTTTTGCTTTTTCCTGCTCCTCTTAGCATGATAAAGAAGATTCAAAGAGAGTGAGATGCCAGCTCCTTTCATTCAGTCAGTAGCTTCAATCATTTCTGGACGTTTTTCAATGGCAAAAATCAATGAATATTGTAAATGCACAAACAGTAATTTCTCCGCATTGCAAGGTGCAATTCTGAAATTTTTTGCTTTTTCCTGCTCCTCTTAGCATGATAAAGAAGATTCAAAGAGAGTGAGATGCCAGCTCCTTTCATTCAGTCAGTAGCTTCAAACATTTCTGGTATATGAATAACATGATGTTTTTCAATGGCAAAAATCAATGAATATTGTAAAAGCACAAACAGTAATTTCTCCGCATTGCAAGGTGCAATTCTGAAATTTTTTGCTTTTTCCTGCTCCTCTTAGCATGATAAAGAAGATTCAAAGAGAGTGAGATGCCAGCTCCTTTCATTCAGTCAGTAGCTTCAATCATTTCTGGACGTTTTTCAATGGCAAAAAACAATGAATATTGTAAATGCACAAACAGTAATTTCTCCGCATTGCAAGGTGCAATTCTGAAATTTTTTGCTTTTTCCTGCTCCTCTTAGCATGATAAAGAAGATTCAAAGAGAGTGAGATGCCAGCTCCTTTCATTCAGTCAGTAGCTTCAATCATTTCTGGACGTTTTTCAATGGCAAAAATCAATGAATATTGTAAATGCACAAACAGTAATTTCTCCGCATTGCAAGGTGCAATTCTGAAATTTTTTGCTTTTTCCTGCTCCTCTTAGCATGATAAAGAAGATTCAAAGAGAGTGAGATGCCAGCTCCTTTCATTCAGTCAGTAGCTTCAATCATTTCTGGACGTTTTTCAATGGCAAAAATCAATGAATATTGTAAATGCACAAACAGTAATTTCTCCGCATTGCAAGGTGCAATTCTGAAATTTTTTGCTTTTTCCTGCTCCTCTTAGCATGATAAAGAAGATTCAAAGAGAGTGAGATGCCAGCTCCTTTCATTCAGTCAGTAGCTTCAAACATTTCTGGTATATGAATAACATGATGTTTTTCAATGGCAAAAATCAATGAATATTGTAAAAGCACAAACAGTAATTTCTCCGCATTGCAAGGTGCAATTCTGAAATTTTTTGCTTTTTCCTGCTCCTCTTAGCATGATAAAGAAGATTCAAAGAGAGTGAGATGCCAGCTCCTTTCATTCAGTCAGTAGCTTCAATCATTTCTGGACGTTTTTCAATGGCAAAAATCAATGAATATTGTAAATGCACAAACAGTAATTTCTCCGCATTGCAAGGTGCAATTCTGAAATTTTTTGCTTTTTCCTGCTCCTCTTAGCATGATAAAGAAGATTCAAAGAGAGTGAGATGCCAGCTCCTTTCATTCAGTCAGTAGCTTCAATCATTTCTGGACGTTTTTCAATGGCAAAAATCAATGAATATTGTAAATGCACAAACAGTAATTTCTCCGCATTGCAAGGTGCAATTCTGAAATTTTTTGCTTTTTCCTGCTCCTCTTAGCATGATAAAGAAGATTCAAAGAGAGTGAGATGCCAGCTCCTTTCATTCAGTCAGTAGCTTCAAACATTTCTGGTATATGAATAACATGATGTTTTTCAATGGCAAAAATCAATGAATATTGTAAAAGCACAAACAGTAATTTCTCCGCATTGCAAGGTGCAATTCTGAAATTTTTTGCTTTTTCCTGCTCCTCTTAGCATGATAAAGAAGATTCAAAGAGAGTGAGATGCCAGCTCCTTTTATTCAGTCAGTAGCTTCAATCATTTCTGGACGTTTTTCAATGGCAAAAATCAATGAATATTGTAAATGCACAAACAGTAATTTCTCCGCATTGCAAGGTGCAATTCTGAAATTTTTTGCTTTTTCCTGCTCCTCTTAGCATGATAAAGAAGATTTAAAGAGAGTGAGATGCCAGCTCCTTTCATTCAGTCAGTAGCTTCAATCATTTCTGGTATATGAATAACATGATGTTTTTCAATGGCAAAAATCAATGAATATTGTAAATGCACAAACAGTAATTTCTCCGCATTGCAAGGTGCAATTCTGAAATTTTTTGCTTTTTCCTGCTCCTCTTAGCATGATAAAGAAGATTCAAAGAGAGTGAGATGCCAGCTCCTTTCATTCAGTCAGTAGCTTCAATCATTTCTGGACGTTTTTCAATGGCAAAAATCAATGAATATTGTAAATGCACAAACAGTAATTTCTCCGCATTGCAAGGTGCAATTCTGAAATTTTTTGCTTTTTCCTGCTCCTCTTAGCATGATAAAGAAGATTTAAAGAGAGTGAGATGCCAGCTCCTTTCATTCAGTCAGTAGCTTCAATCATTTCTGGTATATGAATAACATGATGTTTTTCAATGGCAAAAATCAATGAATATTGTAAATGCACAAACAGTAATTTCTCCGCATTGCAAGGTGCAATTCTGAAATTTTTTGCTTTTTCCTGCTCCTCTTAGCATGATAAAGAAGATTCAAAGAGAGTGAGATGCCAGCTCCTTTCATTCAGTCAGTAGCTTCAATCATTTCTGGACGTTTTTCAATGGCAAAAATCAATGAATATTGTAAATGCACAAACAGTAATTTCTCCGCATTGCAAGGTGCAATTCTGAAATTTTTTGCTTTTTCCTGCTCCTCTTAGCATGATAAAGAAGATTCAAAGAGAGTGAGATGCCAGCTCCTTTCATTCAGTCAGTAGCTTCAATCATTTCTGGTATATGAATAACATGATGTTTTTCAATGGCAAAAATCAATGAATATTGTAAATGCACAAACAGTAATTTCTCCGCATTGCAAGGTGCAATTCTGAAATTTTTTGCTTTTTCCTGCTCCTCTTAGCATGATAAAGAAGATTCAAAGAGAGTGAGATGCCAGCTCCTTTCATTCAGTCAGCAGCTTCAATCATTTCTGGACATTTTTCAATGGCAAAAATCAATGAATATTGTAAATGCACAAACAGTAATTTCTCCGCATTGCAAGGTGCAATTCTGAAATTTTTTGCTTTTTCCTGCTCCTCTTAGCATGATAAAGAAGATTCAAAGAGAGTGAGATGCCAGCTCCTTTCATTCAGTCAGTAGCTTCAAACATTTCTGGTATATGAATAACATGATGTTTTTCAATGGCAAAAATCAATGAATATTGTAAAAGCACAAACAGTAATTTCTCCGCATTGCAAGGTGCAATTCTGAAATTTTTTGCTTTTTCCTGCTCCTCTTAGCATGATAAAGAAGATTCAAAGAGAGTGAGATGCCAGCTCCTTTCATTCAGTCAGTAGCTTCAATCATTTCTGGACGTTTTTCAATGGCAAAAATCAATGAATATTGTAAATGCACAAACAGTAATTTCTCCGCATTGCAAGGTGCAATTCTGAAATTTTTTGCTTTTTCCTGCTCCTCTTAGCATGATAAAGAAGATTCAAAGAGAGTGAGATGCCAGCTCTTTTCATTCAGTCAGTAGCTTCAATCATTTCTGGTATATAAATAACATGATGTTTTTCAATGGCAAAAATCAATGAATATTGTAAATGCACAAACAGTAATTTCTCCGCATTGCAAGTTGCAATTCTGAAATTTTTTGCTTTTTCCTGCTCCTCTTAGCATGATAAAGAAGATTCAAAGAGAGTGAGATGCCAGCTCCTTTCATTCAGTCAGTAGCTTCAATTATTTCTGGACGTTTTTCAATGGCAAAAATCAATGAATATTGTAAATGCACAAACAGTAATTTCTCCGCATTGCAAGGTGCAATTCTGAAATTTTTTGCTTTTTCCTGCTCCTCTTAGCATGATAAAGAAGATTCAAAGAGAGTGAGATGCCAGCTCCTTTCATTCAGTCAGTTGCTTCAATCATTTCTGGACGTTTTTCAATGGCAAAAATCAATGAATATTGTAAATGCACAAACAGTAATTTCTCCGCATTGCAAGGTGCAATTCTGAAATTTTTTGCTTTTTCCTGCTCCTCTTAGCATGATAAAGAAGATTCAAAGAGAGTGAGATGCCAGCTCCTTTCATTCAGTCAGTAGCTTCAATCATTTCTGGACGTTTTTCAATGGCAAAAATCAATGAATATTGTAAATGCACAAACAGTAATTTCTCCGCATTGCAAGGTGCAATTCTGAAATTTTTTGCTTTTTCCTGCTCCTCTTTGCATGATAAAGAAGATTCAAAGAGAGTGAGATGCCAGCTCCTTTCATTCAGTCAGTAGCTTCAATCATTTCTGGTATATGAATAACATGATGTTTTTCAATGGCAAAAATCAATGAATATTGTAAATGCACAAACAGTAATTTCTCCGCATTGCAAGGTGCAATTCTGAAATTTTTTGCTTTTTCCTGCTCCTCTTAGCATGATAAAGAAGATTCAAAGAGAGTGAGATGCCAGCTCCTTTCATTCAGTCAGTAGCTTCAATCATTTCTGGACGTTTTTCAATGGCAAAAATCAATGAATATTGTAAATGCACAAACAGTAATTTCTCCGCATTGCAAGGTGCAATTCTGAAATTTTTTGCTTTTTCCTGCTCCTCTTAGCATGATAAAGAAGATTAAAAGAGAGTGAGATGCCAGCTTCTTTCATTCAGTCAGTAGCTTCAAACATTTCTGGGATATGAATAACATGATGTTTTTCAATGGCAAAAATTAATGAATATTGTAAATGCACAAACAGTAATTTCTCCGCATTGCAAGGTGCAATTCTGAAATTTTTTGCTTTTTCCTGCTCCTCTTAGCATGATAAAGAAGATTCAAAGAGAGTGAGATGCCAGCTCCTTTCATTCAGTCAGTAGCTTCAATCATTTCTGGACGTTTTTCAATGGCAAAAATCAATGAATATTGTAAATGCACAAACAGTAATTTCTCCGCATTGCAAGGTGTAATTCTGAAATTTTTTGCTTTTTCCTGCTCCTCTTAGCATGATAAAGAAGATTCAAAGAGAGTGAGATGCCAGCTCCTTTCATTCAGTCAGTAGCTTCAATCATTTCTGGACGTTTTTCAATGGCAAAAATCAATGAATATTGTAAATGCACAAACAGTAATTTCTCCGCATTGCAAGGTGCAATTCTGAAATTTTTTGCTTTTTCCTGCTCCTCTTAGCATGATAAAGAAGATTCAAAGAGAGTGAGATGCCAGCTCCTTTCATTCAGTCAGTAGCTTCAATCATTTCTGGTATATGAATAACATGATGTTTTTCAATGGCAAAAATCAATGAATATTGTAAATGCACAAACAGTAATTTCTCCGCATTGCAAGTTGCAATTCTGAAATTTTTTGCTTTTTCCTGCTCCTCTTAGCATGATAAAGAAGATTCAAAGAGAGTGAGATGCCAGCTCCTTTCATTCAGTCAGTAGCTTCAATCATTTCTGGACGTTTTTCAATGGCAAAAATCAATGAATATTGTAAATGCACAAACAGTAATTTCTCCGCATTGCAAGGTGCAATTCTGAAATTTTTTGCTTTTTCCTGCTCCTCTTAGCATGATAAAGAAGATTCAAAGAGAGTGAGATGCCAGCTCCTTTCATTCAGTCAGTAGCTTCAATCATTTCTGGACGTTTTTCAATGGCAAAAATCAATGAATATTGTAAATGCACAAACAGTAATTTCTCCGCATTGCAAGGTGCAATTCTGAAATTTTTTGCTTTTTCCTGCTCCTCTTAGCATGATAAAGAAGATTCAAAGAGAGTGAGATGCCAGCTCCTTTCATTCAGTCAGTAGCTTCAAACATTTCTGGTATATGAATAACATGATGTTTTTCAATGGCAAAAATCAATGAATATTGTAAATGCACAAACAGTAATTTCTCCGCATTGCAAGGTGCAATTCTGAAATTTTTTGCTTTTTCCTGCTCCTCTTAGCATGATAAAGAAGATTCAAAGAGAGTGAGATGCCAGCTCCTTTCATTCAGTCAGTAGCTTCAATCATTTCTGGACGTTTTTCAATGGCAAAAATCAATGAATATTGTAAATGCACAAACAGTAATTTCTCCGCATTGCAAGGTGCAATTCTGAAATTTTTTGCTTTTTCCTGCTCCTCTTAGCATGATAAAGAAGATTCAAAGAGAGTGAGATGCCAGCTTCTTTCATTCAGTCAGTAGCTTCAAACATTTCTGGGATATGAATAACATGATGTTTTTCAATGGCAAAAATTAATGAATATTGTAAATGCACAAACAGTAATTTCTCCGCATTGCAAGGTGCAATTCTGAAATTTTTTGCTTTTTCCTGCTCCTCTTAGCATGATAAAGAAGATTCAAAGAGAGTGAGATGCCAGCTCCTTTCATTCAGTCAGTAGCTTCAATCATTTCTGGACGTTTTTCAATGGCAAAAATCAATGAATATTGTAAATGCACAAACAGTAATTTCTCCGCATTGCAAGGTGCAATTCTGAAATTTTTTGCTTTTTCCTGCTCCTCTTAGCATGATAAAGAAGATTCAAAGAGAGTGAGATGCCAGCTCCTTTCATTCAGTCAGTAGCTTCAATCATTTCTGGACGTTTTTCAATGGCAAAAATCAATGAATATTGTAAATGCACAAACAGTAATTTCTCCGCATTGCAAGGTGCAATTCTGAAATTTTTTGCTTTTTCCTGCTCCTCTTAGCATGATAAAGAAGATTCAAAGAGAGTGAGATGCCAGCTCCTTTCATTCAGTCAGTAGCTTCAATCATTTCTGGTATATGAATAACATGATGTTTTTCAATGGCAAAAATCAATGAATATTGTAAATGCACAAACAGTAATTTCTCCGCATTGCAAGTTGCAATTCTGAAATTTTTTGCTTTTTCCTGCTCCTCTTAGCATGATAAAGAAGATTCAAAGAGAGTGAGATGCCAGCTCCTTTCATTCAGTCAGTAGCTTCAATCATTTCTGGACGTTTTTCAATGGCAAAAATCAATGAATATTGTAAATGCACAAACAGTAATTTCTCCGCATTGCAAGGTGCAATTCTGAAATTTTTTGCTTTTTCCTGCTCCACTTAGCATGATAAAGAAGATTCAAAGAGAGTGAGATGCCAGCTCCTTTCATTCAGTCAGTAGCTTCAATCATTTCTGGACGTTTTTCAATGGCAAAAATCAATGAATATTGTAAATGCACAAACAGTAATTTCTCCGCATTGCAAGGTGCAATTCTGAAATTTTTTGCTTTTTCCTGCTCCTCTTAGCATGATAAAGAAGATTCAAAGAGAGTGAGATGCCAGCTCCTTTCATTCAGTCAGTAGCTTCAAACATTTCTGGTATATGAATAACATGATGTTTTTCAATGGCAAAAATCAATGAATATTGTAAAAGCACAAACAGTAATTTCTCCGCATTGCAAGGTGCAATTCTGAAATTTTTTGCTTTTTCCTGCTCCTCTTAGCATGATAAAGAAGATTCAAAGAGAGTGAGATGCCAGCTCCTTTCATTCAGTCAGTAGCTTCAATCATTTCTGGACGTTTTTCAATGGCAAAAATCAATGAATATTGTAAATGCACAAACAGTAATTTCTCCGCATTGCAAGGTGCAATTCTGAAATTTTTTGCTTTTTCCTGCTCCTCTTAGCATGATAAAGAAGATTCAAAGAGAGTGAGATGCCAGCTCCTTTCATTCAGTCAGTAGCTTCAATCATTTCTGGTATATGAATAACATGATGTTTTTCAATGGCAAAAATCAATGAATATTGTAAATGCACAAACAGTAATTTCTCCACATTGCAAGGTGCAATTCTGAAATTTTTTGCTTTTTCCTGCTCCTCTTAGCATGATAAAGAAGATTCAAAGAGAGTGAGATGCCAGCTCCTTTCATTCAGTCAGTAGCTTCAATCATTTCTGGACGTTTTTCAATGGCAAAAATCAATGAATATTGTAAATGCACAAACAGTAATTTCTCCGCATTGCAAGGTGCAATTCTGAAATTTTTTGCTTTTTCCTGCTCCTCTTAGCATGATAAAGAAGATTCAAAGAGAGCGAGATGCCAGCTCCTTTCATTCAGTCAGTAGCTTCAATCATTTCTGGTATATGAATAACATGATGTTTTTCAATGGCAAAAATCAATGAATATTGTAAATGCACAAACAGTAATTTCTCCGCATTGCAAGGTGCAATTCTGAAATTTTTTGCTTTTTCCTGCTCCTCTTAGCATGATAAAGAAGATTCAAAGAGAGTGAGATGCCAGCTCCTTTCATTCAGTCAGTAGCTTCAATCATTTCTGGACGTTTTTCAATGGCAAAAATCAATGAATATTGTAAATGCACAAACAGTAATTTCTCCGCATTGCAAGGTGCAATTCTGAAATTTTTTGCTTTTTCCTGCTCCTCTTAGCATGATAAAGAAGATTCAAAGAGAGTGAGATGCCAGCTCCTTTCATTCAGTCAGTAGCTTCAAACATTTCTGGTATATGAATAACATGATGTTTTTCAATGGCAAAAATCAATGAATATTGTAAATGCACAAACAGTAATTTCTCCGCATTGCAAGGTGCAATTCTGAAATTTTTTGCTTTTTCCTGCTCCTCTTAGCATGATAAAGAAGATTCAAAGAGAGTGAGATGCCAGCTCCTTTCATTCAGTCAGTAGCTTCAATCATTTCTGGACGTTTTTCAATGGCAAAAATCAATGAATATTGTAAATGCACAAACAGTAATTTCTCCGCATTGCAAGGTGCAATTCTGAAATTTTTTGCTTTTTCCTGCTCCTCTTAGCATGATAAAGAAGATTCAAAGAGAGTGAGATGCCAGCTCCTTTCATTCAGTCAGTAGCTTCAATCATTTCTGGACGTTTTTCAATGGCAAAAATCAATGAATATTGTAAATGCACAAACAGTAATTTCTCCGCATTGCAAGGTGCAATTCTGAAATTTTTTGCTTTTTCCTGCTCCTCTTAGCATGATAAAGAAGATTCAAAGAGAGTGAGATGCCAGCTCCTTTCATTCAGTCAGTAGCTTCAATCATTTCTGGTATATGAATAACATGATGTTTTTCAATGGCAAAAATCAATGAATATTGTAAATGCACAAACAGTAATTTCTCCGCATTGCAAGGTGCAATTCTGAAATTTTTTGCTTTTTCCTGCTCCTCTTAGCATGATAAAGAAGATTCAAAGAGAGTGAGATGTCAGCTCCTTTCATTCAGTCAGCAGCTTCAATCATTTCTGGACATTTTTCAATGGCAAAAATCAATGAATATTGTAAATGCACAAACAGTAATTTCTCCGCATTGCAAGGTGCAATTCTGAAATTTTTTGCTTTTTCCTGCTCCTCTTAGCATGATAAAGAAGATTCAAAGAGAGTGAGATGCCAGCTCCTTTCATTCAGTCAGTAGCTTCAAACATTTCTGGTATATGAATAACATGATGTTTTTCAATGGCAAAAATCAATGAATATTGTAAAAGCACAAACAGTAATTTCTCCGCATTGCAAAGTGCAATTCTGAAATTTTTTGCTTTTTCCTGCTCCTCTTAGCATGATAAAGAAGATTCAAAGAGAGTGAGATGCCAGCTCCTTTCATTCAGTCAGTAGCTTCAATCATTTCTGGACGTTTTTCAATGGCAAAAATCAATGAATATTGTAAATGCACAAACAGTAATTTCTCCGCATTGCAAGGTGCAATTCTGAAATTTTTTGCTTTTTCCTGCTCCTCTTAGCATGATAAAGAAGATTCAAAGAGAGTGAGATGCCAGCTCCTTTCATTCAGTCACTAGCTTCAATCATTTCTGGTATATGAATAACATGATGTTTTTCAATGGCAAAAATCAATGAATATTGTAAATGCACAAACAGTAATTTCTCCGCATTGCAAGTTGCAATTCTGAAATTTTTTGCTTTTTCCTGCTCCTCTTAGCATGATAAAGAAGATTCAAAGAGAGTGAGATGCCAGCTCCTTTCATTCAGTCAGTAGCTTCAATTATTTCTGGACGTTTTTCAATGGCAAAAATCAATGAATATTGTAAATGCACAAACAGTAATTTCTCCGCATTGCAAGGTGCAATTCTGAAATTTTTTGCTTTTTCCTGCTCCTCTTAGCATGATAAAGAAGATTCAAAGAGAGTGAGATGCCAGCTCCTTTCATTCAGTCAGTTGCTTCAATCATTTCTGGACGTTTTTCAATGGCAAAAATCAGTGAATATTGCAAATGCACAAACAGTAATTTCTCCGCTTTGCAAGGTGCAATTCTGAAATTTTTTGCTTTTTCCTGCTCCTCTTAGCATGATAAAGAAGATTCAAAGAGAGTGAGATGCCAGCTCCTTTCATTCAGTCAGTAGCTTCAATCATTTCTGGACGTTTTTCAATGGCAAAAATCAATGAATATTGTAAATGCACAAACAGTAATTTCTCCGCATTGCAAGGTGCAATTCTGAAATTTTTTGCTTTTTCCTGCTCCTCTTTGCATGATAAAGAAGATTCAAAGAGAGTGAGATGCCAGCTCCTTTCATTCAGTCAGTAGCTTCAATCATTTCTGGTATATGAATAACATGATGTTTTTCAATGGCAAAAATCAATGAATATTGTAAATGCACAAACAGTAATTTCTCCGCATTGCAAGGTGCAATTCTGAAATTTTTGGCTTTTTCCTGCTCCTCTTAGCATGATAAAGAAGATTCAAAGAGAGTGAGATGCCAGCTCCTTTCATTCAGTCAGTAGCTTCAAACATTTCTGGTATATGAATAACATGATGTTTTTCAATGGCAAAAATCAATGAATATTGTAAATGCACAAACAGTAATTTCTCCGCATTGCAAGGTGCAATTCTGAAATTTTTTGCTTTTTCCTGCTCCTCTTAGCATGATAAAGAAGATTCAAAGAGAGTGAGATGCCAGCTCCTTTCATTCAGTCAGTAGCTTCAATCATTTCTGGACGTTTTTCAATGGCAAAAATCAATGAATATTGTAAATGCACAAACAGTAATTTCTCCGCATTGCAAGGTGCAATTCTGAAATTTTTTGCTTTTTCCTGCTCCTCTTAGCATGATAAAGAAGATTCAAAGAGAGTGAGATGCCAGCTCCTTTCATTCAGTCAGTAGCTTCAATCATTTCTGGACGTTTTTCAATGGCAAAAATCAATGAATATTGTAAATGCACAAACAGTAATTTCTCCGCATTGCAAGGTGCAATTCTGAAATTTTTTGCTTTTTCCTGCTCCTCTTAGCATGATAAAGAAGATTCAAAGAGAGTGAGATGCCAGCTCCTTTCATTCAGTCAGTAGCTTCAATCATTTCTGGTATATGAATAACATGATGTTTTTCAATGGCAAAAATCAATGAATATTGTAAATGCACAAACAGTAATTTCTCCGCATTGCAAGGTGCAATTCTGAAATTTTTTGCTTTTTCCTGCTCCTCTTAGCATGATAAAGAAGATTCAAAGAGAGTGAGATGTCAGCTCCTTTCATTCAGTCAGCAGCTTCAATCATTTCTGGACATTTTTCAATGGCAAAAATCAATGAATATTGTAAATGCACAAACAGTAATTTCTCCGCATTGCAAGGTGCAATTCTGAAATTTTTTGCTTTTTCCTGCTCCTCTTAGCATGATAAAGAAGATTCAAAGAGAGTGAGATGCCAGCTCCTTTCATTCAGTCAGTAGCTTCAAACATTTCTGGTATATGAATAACATGATGTTTTTCAATGGCAAAAATCAATGAATATTGTAAAAGCACAAACAGTAATTTCTCCGCATTGCAAAGTGCAATTCTGAAATTTTTTGCTTTTTCCTGCTCCTCTTAGCATGATAAAGAAGATTCAAAGAGAGTGAGATGCCAGCTCCTTTCATTCAGTCAGTAGCTTCAATCATTTCTGGACGTTTTTCAATGGCAAAAATCAATGAATATTGTAAATGCACAAACAGTAATTTCTCCGCATTGCAAGGTGCAATTCTGAAATTTTTTGCTTTTTCCTGCTCCTCTTAGCATGATAAAGAAGATTCAAAGAGAGTGAGATGCCAGCTCCTTTCATTCAGTCACTAGCTTCAATCATTTCTGGTATATGAATAACATGATGTTTTTCAATGGCAAAAATCAATGAATATTGTAAATGCACAAACAGTAATTTCTCCGCATTGCAAGTTGCAATTCTGAAATTTTTTGCTTTTTCCTGCTCCTCTTAGCATGATAAAGAAGATTCAAAGAGAGTGAGATGCCAGCTCCTTTCATTCAGTCAGTAGCTTCAATTATTTCTGGACGTTTTTCAATGGCAAAAATCAATGAATATTGTAAATGCACAAACAGTAATTTCTCCGCATTGCAAGGTGCAATTCTGAAATTTTTTGCTTTTTCCTGCTCCTCTTAGCATGATAAAGAAGATTCAAAGAGAGTGAGATGCCAGCTCCTTTCATTCAGTCAGTTGCTTCAATCATTTCTGGACGTTTTTCAATGGCAAAAATCAGTGAATATTGCAAATGCACAAACAGTAATTTCTCCGCTTTGCAAGGTGCAATTCTGAAATTTTTTGCTTTTTCCTGCTCCTCTTAGCATGATAAAGAAGATTCAAAGAGAGTGAGATGCCAGCTCCTTTCATTCAGTCAGTAGCTTCAATCATTTCTGGACGTTTTTCAATGGCAAAAATCAATGAATATTGTAAATGCACAAACAGTAATTTCTCCGCATTGCAAGGTGCAATTCTGAAATTTTTTGCTTTTTCCTGCTCCTCTTTGCATGATAAAGAAGATTCAAAGAGAGTGAGATGCCAGCTCCTTTCATTCAGTCAGTAGCTTCAATCATTTCTGGTATATGAATAACATGATGTTTTTCAATGGCAAAAATCAATGAATATTGTAAATGCACAAACAGTAATTTCTCCGCATTGCAAGGTGCAATTCTGAAATTTTTGGCTTTTTCCTGCTCCTCTTAGCATGATAAAGAAGATTCAAAGAGAGTGAGATGCCAGCTCCTTTCATTCAGTCAGTAGCTTCAATCATTTCTGGATGTTTTTCAATGGCAAAAATCAATGAATATTGTAAATGCACAAACAGTAATTTCTCCGCATTGCAAGGTGCAATTCTGAAATTTCTTGCATTTTCCTGCTCCTCTTAGCATGATAAAGAAGATTCAAAGAGAGTGAGATGCCAGCTCCTTTCATTCAGTCAGTAGCTTCAATCATTTCTGGACGTTTTTCAATGGCAAAAATCAATGAATATTGTAAATGCACAAACAGTAATTTCTCCGCATTGCAAGGTGCAATTCTGAAATTTTTTGCTTTTTCCTGCTCCTCTTAGCATGATAAAGAAGATTCAAAGAGAGTGAGATGCCAGCTCCTTTCATTCAGTCAGTAGCTTCAAACATTTCTGGTATATGAATAACATGATGTTTTTCAATGGCAAAAATCAATGAATATTGTAAAAGCACAAACAGTAATTTCTCCGCATTGCAAAGTGCAATTCTGAAATTTTTTGCTTTTTCCTGCTCCTCTTAGCATGATAAAGAAGATTCAAAGAGAGTGAGATGCCAGCTCCTTTCATTCAGTCAGTAGCTTCAATCATTTCTGGACGTTTTTCAATGGCAAAAATCAATGAATATTGTAAATGCACAAACAGTAATTTCTCCGCATTGCAAGGTGCAATTCTGAAATTTTTTGCTTTTTCCTGCTCCTCTTAGCATGATAAAGAAGATTCAAAGAGAGTGAGATGCCAGCTCCTTTCATTCAGTCAGTAGCTTCTATCATTTCTGGTATATGAATAACATGATGTTTTTCAATGGCAAAAATCAATGAATATTGTAAATGCACAAACAGTAATTTCTCCGCATTGCAAGGTGCAATTCTGAAATTTTTTGCTTTTTCCTGCTCCTCTTAGCATGATAAAGAAGATTCAAAGAGAGTGAGATGCCAGCTCCTTTCATTCAGTCAGTAGCTTCAATCATTTCTGGACGTTTTTCAATGGCAAAAATCAATGAATATTGTAAATGCACAAACAGTAATTTCTCCGCATTGCAAGGTGCAATTCTGAAATTTTTTGCTTTTTCCTGCTCCTCTTAGCATGATAAAGAAGATTCAAAGAGAGTGAGATGCCAGCTCCTTTCATTCAGTCAGTAGCTTCAATCATTTCTGGATGTTTTTCAATGGCAAAAATCAATGAATATTGTAAATGCACAAACTGTAATTTCTCCGCATTGCAAGGTGCAATTCTGAAATTTTTTGCTTTTTCCTGCTCCTCTTAGCATGATAAAGAAGATTCAAAGAGAGTGAGATGCCAGCTCCTTTCATTCAGTCAGTAGCTTCAATCATTTCTGGACGTTTTTCAATGGCAAAAATCAATGAATATTGTAAATGCACAAACAGTAATTTCTCCGCATTGCAAGGTGCAATTCTGAAATTTTTTGCTTTTTCCTGCTCCTCTTAGCATGATAAAGAAGATTCAAAGAGAGTGAGATGCCAGCTCCTTTCATTCAGTCAGTACCTTCAATCATTTCTGGATGTTTTTCAATGGCAAAAATCAATGAATATTGTAAATGCACAAACAGTAATTTCTCCGCATTGCAAGGTGCAATTCTGAAATTTTTTGCTTTTTCCCGCTCCTCTTAGCATGATAAAGAAGATTCAAAGAGAGTGAGGTGCCAGCTCCTTTCATTCAGTCAGTAGCTTCAAACATTTCTGGTATATGAATAACATGTTTTTCAATGGCAAAAATCATTGAATATTGTAAATGCACAAACAGTAATTTCTCCGCATTGCAAGGTGCAATTCTGAAATTTTTTGATTTTTCCTGCTCCTCTTAGCATGATAAAGAAGATTCAAAGAGAGTGAGATGCCAGCTCCTTTCATTCAGTCAGTAGCTTCAATCATTTCTGGACGTTTTTCAATGGCAAAAATCAATGAATATTGTAAATGCACAAACAGTAATTTCTCCGCATTGCAAGGTGCAATTCTGAAATTTTTTGCTTTTTCCTGCTCCTCTTAGCATGATAAAGAAGATTCAAAGAGAGTGAGATGCCAGCTCCTTTCATTCAGTCAGTAGCTTCAATCATTTCTGGACGTTTTTCAATGGCAAAAATCAATGAATATTGTAAATGCACAAACAGTAATTTCTCCGCATTGCAAGGTGCAAGTCTGAAATTTTTTGCTTTTTCCTGCTCCTCTTAGCATGATAAAGAAGATTCAAAGAGAGTGAGATGCCAGCTACTTTCATTCAGTCAGTAGCTTCAATCATTTCTGGACGTTTTTCAATGGTAAAAATCAATGAATATTGTAAATGCACAAACAGTAATTTCTCCACATTGCAAGGTGCAATTCTGAAATTTTTTGCTTTTTCCTGCTCCTCTTAGCATGATAAAGAAGATTCAAAGAGAGTGAGATGCCAGCTCCTTTCATTCAGTCAGTAGCTTCAAACATTTCTGGTATATGAATAACATGATGTTTTTCAATGGCAAAAATCAATGAATATTGTAAATGCACAAACAGTAATTTCTCCGCATTGCAAGGTGCAATTCTGAATTTTTTTGCTTTTTCCTGCTCCTCTTAGCATGATAAAGAAGATTCAAAGAGAGTGAGATGCCAGCTCCTTTCATTCAGTCAGTAGCTTCAAACATTTCTGGTATATGAATAACATGATGTTTTTCAATGGCAAAAATCAATGAATATTGTAAATGCACAAAGAGTAATTTCTCCGCATTGCAAGGTGCAATTCTGAAATTTTTTGCTTTTTCCTGCTCCTCTTAGCATGATAAAGAAGATTCAAAGAGAGTGAGATGCCAGCTCCTTTCATTCAGTCAGTAGCTTCAATCATTTCTGGACGTTTTTCAATGGCAAAAATCAATGAATATTGTAAATGCACAAACAGTAATTTCTCCGCATTGCAAGGTGCAATTCTGAAATTTTTTGCTTTTTCCTGCTCCTCTTAGCATGATAAAGAAGATTCAAAGAGAGTGAGATGCCAGCTCCTTTCATTCAGTCAGTAGCTTCAATCATTTCTGGACGTTTTTCAATGGCAAAAATCAATGAATATTGTAAATGCACAAACAGTAATTTCTCCGCATTGCAAGGTGCAATTCTGAAATTTTTTGCTTTTTCCTGCTCCTCTTAGCATGATAAAGAAGATTCAAAGAGAGTGAGATGCCAGCTCCTTTCATTCAGTCAGTAGCTTCAAACATTTCTGGTATATGAATAACATGATGTTTTTCAATGGCAAAAATCAATGAATATTGTAAATGCACAAACAGTAATTTCTCCGCATTGCAAGGTGCAATTCTGAAATTTTTTGCTTTTTCCTGCTCCTCTTAGCATGATAAAGAAGATTCAAAGAGAGTGAGATGCCAGCTCCTTTCATTCAGTCAGTAGCTTCAATCATTTCTGGACGTTTTTCAATGGCAAAAATCAATGAATATTGTAAATGCACAAACAGTAATTTCTCCGCATTGCAAGGTGCAATTCTGAAATTTTTTGCTTTTTCCTGCTCCTCTTAGCATGATAAAGAAGATTCAAAGAGAGTGAGATGCCAGCTCCTTTCATTCAGTCAGTAGCTTCAATCATTTCTGGACGTTTTTCAATGGCAAAAATCAATGAATATTGTAAATGCACAAACAGTAATTTCTCCGCATTGCAAGGTGCAATTCTGAAATTTTTTGCTTTTTCCTGCTCCTCTTAGCATGACAAAGAAGATTCAAAGAGAGTAAGATGCCAGCTCCTTTCATTCAGTCAGTAGCTTCAATCAATTCTGGTATATGAATAACATGATGTTTTTCAATGGCAAAAATCAATGAATATTGTAAATGCACAAACAGTAATTTCTCCGCATTGCAAGGTGCAATTCTGAAATTTTTTGCTTTTTCCTGCTCCTCTTAGCATGATAAAGAAGATTCAAAGAGAGTGAGATGCCAGCTCCTTTCATTCAGTCAGTAGCTTCAATCATTTCTGGACGTTTTTCAATGGCAAAAATCAATGAATATTGTAAATGCACAAACAGTAATTTCTCCGCATTGCAAGGTGCAATTCTGAAATTTTTTGCTTTTTCCTGCTCCTCTTAGCATGATAAAGAAGATTCAAAGAGAGTGAGATGCCAGCTCCTTTCATTCAGTCAGTAGCTTCAATCATTTCTGGACGTTTTTCAATGGCAAAAATCAATGAATATTGTAAATGCACAAACAGTAATTTCTCCGCATTGCAAGGTGCAATTCTGAAATTTTTTGCTTTTTCCTGCTCCTCTTAGCATGATAAAGAAGATTCAAAGAGAGTGAGATGCCAGCTCCTTTCATTCAGTCAGTAGCTTCAAACATTTCTGGTATATGAATAACATGATGTTTTTCAATGGCAAAAATCAATGAATATTGTAAAAGCACAAACAGTAATTTCTCCGCATTGCAAGGTGCAATTCTGAAATTTTTTGCTTTTTCCTGCTCCTCTTAGCATGATAAAGAAGATTCAAAGAGAGTGAGATGCCAGCTCCTTTCATTCAGTCAGTAGCTTCAATCATTTCTGGACGTTTTTCAATGGCAAAAAACAATGAATATTGTAAATGCACAAACAGTAATTTCTCCGCATTGCAAGGTGCAATTCTGAAATTTTTTGCTTTTTCCTGCTCCTCTTAGCATGATAAAGAAGATTCAAAGAGAGTGAGATGCCAGCTCCTTTCATTCAGTCAGTAGCTTCAATCATTTCTGGACGTTTTTCAATGGCAAAAATCAATGAATATTGTAAATGCACAAACAGTAATTTCTCCGCATTGCAAGGTGCAATTCTGAAATTTTTTGCTTTTTCCTGCTCCTCTTAGCATGATAAAGAAGATTCAAAGAGAGTGAGATGCCAGCTCCTTTCATTCAGTCAGTAGCTTCAATCATTTCTGGACGTTTTTCAATGGCAAAAATCAATGAATATTGTAAATGCACAAACAGTAATTTCTCCGCATTGCAAGGTGCAATTCTGAAATTTTTTGCTTTTTCCTGCTCCTCTTAGCATGATAAAGAAGATTCAAAGAGAGTGAGATGCCAGCTCCTTTCATTCAGTCAGTAGCTTCAAACATTTCTGGTATATGAATAACATGATGTTTTTCAATGGCAAAAATCAATGAATATTGTAAAAGCACAAACAGTAATTTCTCCGCATTGCAAGGTGCAATTCTGAAATTTTTTGCTTTTTCCTGCTCCTCTTAGCATGATAAAGAAGATTCAAAGAGAGTGAGATGCCAGCTCCTTTCATTCAGTCAGTAGCTTCAATCATTTCTGGACGTTTTTCAATGGCAAAAATCAATGAATATTGTAAATGCACAAACAGTAATTTCTCCGCATTGCAAGGTGCAATTCTGAAATTTTTTGCTTTTTCCTGCTCCTCTTAGCATGATAAAGAAGATTCAAAGAGAGTGAGATGCCAGCTCCTTTCATTCAGTCAGTAGCTTCAATCATTTCTGGACGTTTTTCAATGGCAAAAATCAATGAATATTGTAAATGCACAAACAGTAATTTCTCCGCATTGCAAGGTGCAATTCTGAAATTTTTTGCTTTTTCCTGCTCCTCTTAGCATGATAAAGAAGATTCAAAGAGAGTGAGATGCCAGCTCCTTTCATTCAGTCAGTAGCTTCAAACATTTCTGGTATATGAATAACATGATGTTTTTCAATGGCAAAAATCAATGAATATTGTAAAAGCACAAACAGTAATTTCTCCGCATTGCAAGGTGCAATTCTGAAATTTTTTGCTTTTTCCTGCTCCTCTTAGCATGATAAAGAAGATTCAAAGAGAGTGAGATGCCAGCTCCTTTTATTCAGTCAGTAGCTTCAATCATTTCTGGACGTTTTTCAATGGCAAAAATCAATGAATATTGTAAATGCACAAACAGTAATTTCTCCGCATTGCAAGGTGCAATTCTGAAATTTTTTGCTTTTTCCTGCTACTCTTAGCATGATAAAGAAGATTTAAAGAGAGTGAGATGCCAGCTCCTTTCATTCAGTCAGTAGCTTCAATCATTTCTGGTATATGAATAACATGATGTTTTTCAATGGCAAAAATCAATGAATATTGTAAATGCACAAACAGTAATTTCTCCGCATTGCAAGGTGCAATTCTGAAATTTTTTGCTTTTTCCTGCTCCTCTTAGCATGATAAAGAAGATTCAAAGAGAGTGAGATGCCAGCTCCTTTCATTCAGTCAGTAGCTTCAATCATTTCTGGACGTTTTTCAATGGCAAAAATCAATGAATATTGTAAATGCACAAACAGTAATTTCTCCGCATTGCAAGGTGCAATTCTGAAATTTTTTGCTTTTTCCTGCTCCTCTTAGCATGATAAAGAAGATTTAAAGAGAGTGAGATGCCAGCTCCTTTCATTCAGTCAGTAGCTTCAATCATTTCTGGTATATGAATAACATGATGTTTTTCAATGGCAAAAATCAATGAATATTGTAAATGCACAAACAGTAATTTCTCCGCATTGCAAGGTGCAATTCTGAAATTTTTTGCTTTTTCCTGCTCCTCTTAGCATGATAAAGAAGATTCAAAGAGAGTGAGATGCCAGCTCCTTTCATTCAGTCAGTAGCTTCAATCATTTCTGGACGTTTTTCAATGGCAAAAATCAATGAATATTGTAAATGCACAAACAGTAATTTCTCCGCATTGCAAGGTGCAATTCTGAAATTTTTTGCTTTTTCCTGCTCCTCTTAGCATGATAAAGAAGATTCAAAGAGAGTGAGATGCCAGCTCCTTTCATTCAGTCAGTAGCTTCAATCATTTCTGGTATATGAATAACATGATGTTTTTCAATGGCAAAAATCAATGAATATTGTAAATGCACAAACAGTAATTTCTCCGCATTGCAAGGTGCAATTCTGAAATTTTTTGCTTTTTCCTGCTCCTCTTAGCATGATAAAGAAGATTCAAAGAGAGTGAGATGCCAGCTCCTTTCATTCAGTCAGCAGCTTCAATCATTTCTGGACATTTTTCAATGGCAAAAATCAATGAATATTGTAAATGCACAAACAGTAATTTCTCCGCATTGCAAGGTGCAATTCTGAAATTTTTTGCTTTTTCCTGCTCCTCTTAGCATGATAAAGAAGATTCAAAGAGAGTGAGATGCCAGCTCCTTTCATTCAGTCAGTAGCTTCAAACATTTCTGGTATATGAATAACATGATGTTTTTCAATGGCAAAAATCAATGAATATTGTAAAAGCACAAACAGTAATTTCTCCGCATTGCAAGGTGCAATTCTGAAATTTTTTGCTTTTTCCTGCTCCTCTTAGCATGATAAAGAAGATTCAAAGAGAGTGAGATGCCAGCTCCTTTCATTCAGTCAGTAGCTTCAATCATTTCTGGACGTTTTTCAATGGCAAAAATCAATGAATATTGTAAATGCACAAACAGTAATTTCTCCGCATTGCAAGGTGCAATTCTGAAATTTTTTGCTTTTTCCTGCTCCTCTTAGCATGATAAAGAAGATTCAAAGAGAGTGAGATGCCAGCTCTTTTCATTCAGTCAGTAGCTTCAATCATTTCTGGTATATAAATAACATGATGTTTTTCAATGGCAAAAATCAATGAATATTGTAAATGCACAAACAGTAATTTCTCCGCATTGCAAGTTGCAATTCTGAAATTTTTTGCTTTTTCCTGCTCCTCTTAGCATGATAAAGAAGATTCAAAGAGAGTGAGATGCCAGCTCCTTTCATTCAGTCAGTAGCTTCAATTATTTCTGGACGTTTTTCAATGGCAAAAATCAATGAATATTGTAAATGCACAAACAGTAATTTCTCCGCATTGCAAGGTGCAATTCTGAAATTTTTTGCTTTTTCCTGCTCCTCTTAGCATGATAAAGAAGATTCAAAGAGAGTGAGATGCCAGCTCCTTTCATTCAGTCAGTTGCTTCAATCATTTCTGGACGTTTTTCAATGGCAAAAATCAATGAATATTGTAAATGCACAAACAGTAATTTCTCCGCATTGCAAGGTGCAATTCTGAAATTTTTTGCTTTTTCCTGCTCCTCTTAGCATGATAAAGAAGATTCAAAGAGAGTGAGATGCCAGCTCCTTTCATTCAGTCAGTAGCTTCAATCATTTCTGGACGTTTTTCAATGGCAAAAATCAATGAATATTGTAAATGCACAAACAGTAATTTCTCCGCATTGCAAGGTGCAATTCTGAAATTTTTTGCTTTTTCCTGCTCCTCTTTGCATGATAAAGAAGATTCAAAGAGAGTGAGATGCCAGCTCCTTTCATTCAGTCAGTAGCTTCAATCATTTCTGGTATATGAATAACATGATGTTTTTCAATGGCAAAAATCAATGAATATTGTAAATGCACAAACAGTAATTTCTCCGCATTGCAAGGTGCAATTCTGAAATTTTTTGCTTTTTCCTGCTCCTCTTAGCATGATAAAGAAGATTCAAAGAGAGTGAGATGCCAGCTCCTTTCATTCAGTCAGTAGCTTCAATCATTTCTGGACGTTTTTCAATGGCAAAAATCAATGAATATTGTAAATGCACAAACAGTAATTTCTCCGCATTGCAAGGTGCAATTCTGAAATTTTTTGCTTTTTCCTGCTCCTCTTAGCATGATAAAGAAGATTAAAAGAGAGTGAGATGCCAGCTTCTTTCATTCAGTCAGTAGCTTCAAACATTTCTGGGATATGAATAACATGATGTTTTTCAATGGCAAAAATTAATGAATATTGTAAATGCACAAACAGTAATTTCTCCGCATTGCAAGGTGCAATTCTGAAATTTTTTGCTTTTTCCTGCTCCTCTTAGCATGATAAAGAAGATTCAAAGAGAGTGAGATGCCAGCTCCTTTCATTCAGTCAGTAGCTTCAATCATTTCTGGACGTTTTTCAATGGCAAAAATCAATGAATATTGTAAATGCACAAACAGTAATTTCTCCGCATTGCAAGGTGCAATTCTGAAATTTTTTGCTTTTTCCTGCTCCTCTTAGCATGATAAAGAAGATTCAAAGAGAGTGAGATGCCAGCTCCTTTCATTCAGTCAGTAGCTTCAATCATTTCTGGACGTTTTTCAATGGCAAAAATCAATGAATATTGTAAATGCACAAACAGTAATTTCTCCGCATTGCAAGGTGCAATTCTGAAATTTTTTGCTTTTTCCTGCTCCTCTTAGCATGATAAAGAAGATTCAAAGAGAGTGAGATGCCAGCTCCTTTCATTCAGTCAGTAGCTTCAATCATTTCTGGTATATGATTAACATGATGTTTTTCAATGGCAAAAATCAATGAATATTGTAAATGCACAAACAGTAATTTCTCCGCATTGCAAGTTGCAATTCTGAAATTTTTTGCTTTTTCCTGCTCCTCTTAGCATGATAAAGAAGATTCAAAGAGAGTGAGATGCCAGCTCCTTTCATTCAGTCAGTAGCTTCAATCATTTCTGGACGTTTTTCAATGGCAAAAATCAATGAATATTGTAAATGCACAAACAGTAATTTCTCCGCATTGCAAGGTGCAATTCTGAAATTTTTTGCTTTTTCCTGCTCCTCTTAGCATGATAAAGAAGATTCAAAGAGAGTGAGATGCCAGCTCCTTTCATTCAGTCAGTAGCTTCAATCATTTCTGGACGTTTTTCAATGGCAAAAATCAATGAATATTGTAAATGCACAAACAGTAATTTCTCCGCATTGCAAGTTGCAATTCTGAAATTTTTTGCTTTTTCCTGCTCCTCTTAGCATGATAAAGAAGATTCAAAGAGAGTGAGATGCCAGCTCCTTTCATTCAGTCAGTAGCTTCAATTAGTTCTGGACGTTTTTCAATGGCAAAAATCAATGAATATTGTAAATGCACAAACAGTAATTTCTCCGCATTGCAAGGTGCAATTCTGAAATTTTTTGCTTTTTCCTGCTCCTCTTAGCATGATAAAGAAGATTCAAAGAGAGTGAGATGCCAGCTCCTTTCATTCAGTCAGTTGCTTCAATCATTTCTGGACGTTTTTCAATGGCAAAAATCAGTGAATATTGCAAATGCACAAACAGTAATTTCTCCGCTTTGCAAGGTGCAATTCTGAAATTTTTTGCTTTTTCCTGCTCCTCTTAGCATGATAAAGAAGATTCAAAGAGAGTGAGATGCCAGCTCCTTTCATTCAGTCAGTAGCTTCAATCATTTCTGGACGTTTTTCAATGGCAAAAATCAATGAATATTGTAAATGCACAAACAGTAATTTCTCCGCATTGCAAGGTGCAATTCTGAAATTTTTTGCTTTTTCCTGCTCCTCTTTGCATGATAAAGAAGATTCAAAGAGAGTGAGATGCCAGCTCCTTTCATTCAGTCAGTAGCTTCAATCATTTCTGGTATATGAATAACATGATGTTTTTCAATGGCAAAAATCAATGAATATTGTAAATGCACAAACAGTAATTTCTCCGCATTGCAAGGTGCAATTCTGAAATTTTTGGCTTTTTCCTGCTCCTCTTAGCATGATAAAGAAGATTCAAAGAGAGTGAGATGCCAGCTCCTTTCATTCAGTCAGTAGCTTCAATCATTTCTGGATGTTTTTCAATGGCAAAAATCAATGAATATTGTAAATGCACAAACAGTAATTTCTCCGCATTGCAAGGTGCAATTCTGAAATTTCTTGCATTTTCCTGCTCCTCTTAGCATGATAAAGAAGATTCAAAGAGAGTGAGATGCCAGCTCCTTTCATTCAGTCAGTAGCTTCAATCATTTCTGGACGTTTTTCAATGGCAAAAATCAATGAATATTGTAAATGCACAAACAGTAATTTCTCCGCATTGCAAGGTGCAATTTTGAAATTTTTTGCTTTTTCCTGCTCCTCTTAGCATGATAAAGAAGATTCAAAGAGAGTGAGATGCCAGCTCCTTTCATTCAGTCAGTAGCTTCAAACATTTCTGGTATATGAATAACATGATGTTTTTCAATGGCAAAAATCAATGAATATTGTAAAAGCACAAACAGTAATTTCTCCGCATTGCAAAGTGCAATTCTGAAATTTTTTGCTTTTTCCTGCTCCTCTTAGCATGATAAAGAAGATTCAAAGAGAGTGAGATGCCAGCTCCTTTCATTCAGTCAGTAGCTTCAATCATTTCTGGACGTTTTTCAATGGCAAAAATCAATGAATATTGTAAATGCACAAACAGTAATTTCTCCGCATTGCAAGGTGCAATTCTGAAATTTTTTGCTTTTTCCTGCTCCTCTTAGCATGATAAAGAAGATTCAAAGAGAGTGAGATGCCAGCTCCTTTCATTCAGTCACTAGCTTCAATCATTTCTGGTATATGAATAACATGATGTTTTTCAATGGCAAAAATCAATGAATATTGTAAATGCACAAACAGTAATTTCTCCGCATTGCAAGTTGCAATTCTGAAATTTTTTGCTTTTTCCTGCTCCTCTTAGCATGATAAAGAAGTTTCAAAGAGAGTGAGATGCCAGCTCCTTTCATTCAGTCAGTAGCTTCAATTATTTCTGGACGTTTTTCAATGGCAAAAATCAATGAATATTGTAAATGCACAAACAGTAATTTCTCCGCATTGCAAGGTGCAATTCTGAAATTTTTTGCTTTTTCCTGCTCCTCTTAGCATGATAAAGAAGATTCAAAGAGAGTGAGATGCCAGCTCCTTTCATTCAGTCAGTTGCTTCAATCATTTCTGGACGTTTTTCAATGGCAAAAATCAGTGAATATTGCAAATGCACAAACAGTAATTTCTCCGCTTTGCAAGGTGCAATTCTGAAATTTTTTGCTTTTTCCTGCTCCTCTTAGCATGATAAAGAAGATTCAAAGAGAGTGAGATGCCAGCTCCTTTCATTCAGTCAGTAGCTTCAATCATTTCTGGACGTTTTTCAATGGCAAAAATCAATGAATATTGTAAATGCACAAACAGTAATTTCTCCGCATTGCAAGGTGCAATTCTGAAATTTTTTGCTTTTTCCTGCTCCTCTTTGCATGATAAAGAAGATTCAAAGAGAGTGAGATGCCAGCTCCTTTCATTCAGTCAGTAGCTTCAATCATTTCTGGTATATGAATAACATGATGTTTTTCAATGGCAAAAATCAATGAATATTGTAAATGCACAAACAGTAATTTCTCCGCATTGCAAGGTGCAATTCTGAAATTTTTGGCTTTTTCCTGCTCCTCTTAGCATGATAAAGAAGATTCAAAGAGAGTGAGATGCCAGCTCCTTTCATTCAGTCAGTAGCTTCAATCATTTCTGGATGTTTTTCAATGGCAAAAATCAATGAATATTGTAAATGCACAAACAGTAATTTCTCCGCATTGCAAGGTGCAATTCTGAAATTTCTTGCATTTTCCTGCTCCTCTTAGCATGATAAAGAAGATTCAAAGAGAGTGAGATGCCAGCTCCTTTCATTCAGTCAGTAGCTTCAATCATTTCTGGACGTTTTTCAATGGCAAAAATCAATGAATATTGTAAATGCACAAACAGTAATTTCTCCGCATTGCAAGGTGCAATTCTGAAATTTTTTGCTTTTTCCTGCTCCTCTTAGCATGATAAAGAAGATTCAAAGAGAGTGAGATGCCAGCTCCTTTCATTCAGTCAGTAGCTTCAAACATTTCTGGTATATGAATAACATGATGTTTTTCAATGGCAAAAATCAATGAATATTGTAAATGCACAAACAGTAATTTCTCCGCATTGCAAGGTGCAATTCTGAAATTTTTTGCTTTTTCCTGCTCCTCTTAGCATGATAAAGAAGATTCAAAGAGAGTGAGATGCCAGCTCCTTTCATTCAGACAGTAGCTTCAATCATTTCTGGTATATGAATAACATGATGTTTTTCAATGGCAAAAATCAATGAATATTGTAAATGCACAAACAGTAATTTCTCCGCATTGCAAGTTGCAATTCTGAAATTTTTTGCTTTTTCCTGCTCCTCTTAGCATGATAAAGAAGATTCAAAGAGAGTGAGATGCCAGCTCCTTTCATTCAGTCAGTAGCTTCAATCATTTCTGGACGTTTTTCAATGGCAAAAATCAATGAATATTGTAAATGCACAAACAGTAATTTCTCCGCATTGCAAGGTGCAATTCTGAAATTTTTTGCTTTTTCCTGCTCCTCTTAGCATGATAAAGAAGATTCAAAGAGAGTGAGATGCCAGCTCCTTTCATTCAGTCAGTAGCTTCAATCATTTCTGGACGTTTTTCAATGGCAAAAATCAATGAATATTGTAAATGCACAAACAGTAATTTCTCCGCATTGCAAGGTGCAATTCTGAAATTTTTTGCTTTTTCCTGCTCCTCTTAGCATGATAAAGAAGATTCAAAGAGAGTGAGATGCCAGCTCCTTTCATTCAGTCAGTAGCTTCAATCATTTCTGGACGTTTTTCAATGGCAAAAATCAATGAATATTGTAAATGCACAAACAGTAATTTCTCCGCATTGCAAGGTGCAATTCTGAAATTTTTTGCTTTTTCCTGCTCCTCTTAGCATGATAAAGAAGATTCAAAGAGAGTGAGATGCCAGCTCCTTTCATTCAGTCAGTAGCTTCAAACATTTCTGGTATATGAATAACATGATGTTTTTCAATGGCAAAAATCAATGAATATTGTAAATGCACAAACAGTAATTTCTCCGCATTGCAAGTTGCAATTCTGAAATTTTTTGCTTTTTCCTGCTCCTCTTAGCATGATAAAGAAGATTCAAAGAGAGTGAGATGCCAGCTCCTTTCATTCAGTCAGTAGCTTCAATCATTTCTGGACGTTTTTCAATGGCAAAAATCAATGAATATTGTAAATGCACAAACAGTAATTTCTCCGCATTGCAAGGTGCAATTCTGAAATTTTTTGCTTTTTCCTGCTCCTCTTAGCATGATAAAGAAGATTCAAAGAGAGTGAGATGCCAGCTCCTTTCATTCAGTCAGTAGCTTCAATCATTTCTGGACGTTTTTCAATGGCAAAAATCAATGAATATTGTAAATGCACAAACAGTAATTTCTCCGCATTGCAAGGTGCAATTCTGAAATTTTTTGCTTTTTCCTGCTCCTCTTAGCATGATAAAGAAGATTCAAAGAGAGTGAGATGCCAGCTCCTTTCATTCAGTCAGTAGCTTCAAACATTTCTGGTATATGAATAACATGATGTTTTTCAATGGCAAAAATCAATGAATATTGTAAAAGCACAAACAGTAATTTCTCCGCATTGCAAGGTGCAATTCTGAAATTTTTTGCTTTTTCCTGCTCCTCTTAGCATGATAAAGAAGATTCAAAGAGAGTGAGATGCCAGCTCCTTTCATTCAGTCAGTAGCTTCAATCATTTCTGGACGTTTTTCAATGGCAAAAATCAATGAATATTGTAAATGCACAAACAGTAATTTCTCCGCATTGCAAGGTGCAATTCTGAAATTTTTTGCTTTTTCCTGCTCCTCTTAGCATGATAAAGAAGATTCAAAGAGAGTGAGATGCCAGCTCCTTTCATTCAGTCAGTAGCTTCAATCATTTCTGGTATATGAATAACATGATGTTTTTCAATGGCAAAAATCAATGAATATTGTAAATGCACAAACAGTAATTTCTCCACATTGCAAGGTGCAATTCTGAAATTTTTTGCTTTTTCCTGCTCCTCTTAGCATGATAAAGAAGATTCAAAGAGAGTGAGATGCCAGCTCCTTTCATTCAGTCAGTAGCTTCAATCATTTCTGGACGTTTTTCAATGGCAAAAATCAATGAATATTGTAAATGCACAAACAGTAATTTCTCCGCATTGCAAGGTGCAATTCTGAAATTTTTTGCTTTTTCCTGCTCCTCTTAGCATGATAAAGAAGATTCAAAGAGAGCGAGATGCCAGCTCCTTTCATTCAGTCAGTAGCTTCAATCATTTCTGGTATATGAATAACATGATGTTTTTCAATGGCAAAAATCAATGAATATTGTAAATGCACAAACAGTAATTTCTCCGCATTGCAAGGTGCAATTCTGAAATTTTTTGCTTTTTCCTGCTCCTCTTAGCATGATAAAGAAGATTCAAAGAGAGTGAGATGCCAGCTCCTTTCATTCAGTCAGTAGCTTCAAACATTTCTGGTATATGAATAACATGATGTTTTTCAATGGCAAAAATCAATGAATATTGTAAATGCACAAACAGTAATTTCTCCGCATTGCAAGGTGCAATTCTGAAATTTTTTGCTTTTTCCTGCTCCTCTTAGCATGATAAAGAAGATTCAAAGAGAGTGAGATGCCAGCTCCTTTCATTCAGACAGTAGCTTCAATCATTTCTGGTATATGAATAACATGATGTTTTTCAATGGCAAAAATCAATGAATATTGTAAATGCACAAACAGTAATTTCTCCGCATTGCAAGTTGCAATTCTGAAATTTTTTGCTTTTTCCTGCTCCTCTTAGCATGATAAAGAAGATTCAAAGAGAGTGAGATGCCAGCTCCTTTCATTCAGTCAGTAGCTTCAATCATTTCTGGACGTTTTTCAATGGCAAAAATCAATGAATATTGTAAATGCACAAACAGTAATTTCTCCGCATTGCAAGGTGCAATTCTGAAATTTTTTGCTTTTTCCTGCTCCTCTTAGCATGATAAAGAAGATTCAAAGAGAGTGAGATGCCAGCTCCTTTCATTCAGTCAGTAGCTTCAATCATTTCTGGACGTTTTTCAATGGCAAAAATCAATGAATATTGTAAATGCACAAACAGTAATTTCTCCGCATTGCAAGGTGCAATTCTGAAATTTTTTGCTTTTTCCTGCTCCTCTTAGCATGATAAAGAAGATTCAAAGAGAGTGAGATGCCAGCTCCTTTCATTCAGTCAGTAGCTTCAATCATTTCTGGACGTTTTTCAATGGCAAAAATCAATGAATATTGTAAATGCACAAACAGTAATTTCTCCGCATTGCAAGGTGCAATTCTGAAATTTTTTGCTTTTTCCTGCTCCTCTTAGCATGATAAAGAAGATTCAAAGAGAGTGAGATGCCAGCTCCTTTCATTCAGTCAGTAGCTTCAATCATTTCTGGACGTTTTTCAATGGCAAAAATCAATGAATATTGTAAATGCACAAACAGTAATTTCTCCGCATTGCAAGGTGCAATTCTGAAATTTTTTGCTTTTTCCTGCTCCTCTTAGCATGATAAAGAAGATTCAAAGAGAGTGAGATGCCAGCTCCTTTCATTCAGTCAGTAGCTTCAATCATTTCTGGTATATGAATAACATGATGTTTTTCAATGGCAAAAATCAATGAATATTGTAAATGCACAAACAGTAATTTCTCCACATTGCAAGGTGCAATTCTGAAATTTTTTGCTTTTTCCTGCTCCTCTTAGCATGATAAAGAAGATTCAAAGAGAGTGAGATGCCAGCTCCTTTCATTCAGTCAGTAGCTTCAATCATTTCTGGACGTTTTTCAATGGCAAAAATCAATGAATATTGTAAATGCACAAACAGTAATTTCTCCGCATTGCAAGGTGCAATTCTGAAATTTTTTGCTTTTTCCTGCTCCTCTTAGCATGATAAAGAAGATTCAAAGAGAGCGAGATGCCAGCTCCTTTCATTCAGTCAGTAGCTTCAATCATTTCTGGTATATGAATAACATGATGTTTTTCAATGGCAAAAATCAATGAATATTGTAAATGCACAAACAGTAATTTCTCCGCATTGCAAGGTGCAATTCTGAAATTTTTTGCTTTTTCCTGCTCCTCTTAGCATGATAAAGAAGATTCAAAGAGAGTGAGATGCCAGCTCCTTTCATTCAGTCAGTAGCTTCAAACATTTCTGGTATATGAATAACATGATGTTTTTCAATGGCAAAAATCAATGAATATTGTAAATGCACAAACAGTAATTTCTCCGCATTGCAAGGTGCAATTCTGAAATTTTTTGCTTTTTCCTGCTCCTCTTAGCATGATAAAGAAGATTCAAAGAGAGTGAGATGCCAGCTCCTTTCATTCAGACAGTAGCTTCAATCATTTCTGGTATATGAATAACATGATGTTTTTCAATGGCAAAAATCAATGAATATTGTAAATGCACAAACAGTAATTTCTCCGCATTGCAAGTTGCAATTCTGAAATTTTTTGCTTTTTCCTGCTCCTCTTAGCATGATAAAGAAGATTCAAAGAGAGTGAGATGCCAGCTCCTTTCATTCAGTCAGTAGCTTCAATCATTTCTGGACGTTTTTCAATGGCAAAAATCAATGAATATTGTAAATGCACAAACAGTAATTTCTCCGCATTGCAAGTTGCAATTCTGAAATTTTTTGCTTTTTCCTGCTCCTCTTAGCATGATAAAGAAGATTCAAAGAGAGTGAGATGCCAGCTCCTTTCATTCAGTCAGTAGCTTCAATCATTTCTGGACGTTTTTCAATGGCAAAAATCAATGAATATTGTAAATGCACAAACAGTAATTTCTCCGCATTGCAAGGTGCAATTCTGAAATTTTTTGCTTTTTCCTGCTCCTCTTAGCATGATAAAGAAGATTCAAAGAGAGTGAGATGCCAGCTCCTTTCATTCAGTCAGTAGCTTCAATCATTTCTGGACGTTTTTCAATGGCAAAAATCAATGAATATTGTAAATGCACAAACAGTAATTTCTCCGCATTGCAAGGTGCAATTCTGAAATTTTTTGCTTTTTCCTGCTCCTCTTAGCATGATAAAGAAGATTCAAAGAGAGTGAGATGCCAGCTCCTTTCATTCAGTCAGTAGCTTCAATCATTTCTGGACGTTTTTCAATGGCAAAAATCAATGAATATTGTGAATGCACAAACAGTAATTTCTCCGCATTGCAAGGTGCAATTCTGAAATTTTTTGCTTTTTCCTGCTCCTCTTAGCATGATAAAGAAGATTCAAAGAGAGTGAGATGCCAGCTCCTTTCATTCAGTCAGTAGCTTCAAACATTTCTGGTATATGAATAACATGATGTTTTTCAATGGCAAAAATCAATGAATATTGTAAATGCACAAACAGTAATTTCTCCGCATTGCAAGTTGCAATTCTGAAATTTTTTGCTTTTTCCTGCTCCTCTTAGCATGATAAAGAAGATTCAAAGAGAGTGAGATGCCAGCTCCTTTCATTCAGTCAGTAGCTTCAATCATTTCTGGACGTTTTTCAATGGCAAAAATCAATGAATATTGTAAATGCACAAACAGTAATTTCTCCGCATTGCAAGGTGCAATTCTGAAATTTTTTGCTTTTTCCTGCTCCTCTTAGCATGATAAAGAAGATTCAAAGAGAGTGAGATGCCAGCTCCTTTCATTCAGTCAGTAGCTTCAATCATTTCTGGACGTTTTTCAATGGCAAAAATCAATGAATATTGTAAATGCACAAACAGTAATTTCTCCGCATTGCAAGGTGCAATTCTGAAATTTTTTGCTTTTTCCTGCTCCTCTTAGCATGATAAAGAAGATTCAAAGAGAGTGAGATGCCAGCTCCTTTCATTCAGTCAGTAGCTTCAAACATTTCTGGTATATGAATAACATGATGTTTTTCAATGGCAAAAATCAATGAATATTGTAAAAGCACAAACAGTAATTTCTCCGCATTGCAAGGTGCAATTCTGAAATTTTTTGCTTTTTCCTGCTCCTCTTAGCATGATAAAGAAGATTCAAAGAGAGTGAGATGCCAGCTCCTTTCATTCAGTCAGTAGCTTCAATCATTTCTGGACGTTTTTCAATGGCAAAAATCAATGAATATTGTAAATGCACAAACAGTAATTTCTCCGCATTGCAAGGTGCAATTCTGAAATTTTTTGCTTTTTCCTGCTCCTCTTAGCATGATAAAGAAGATTCAAAGAGAGTGAGATGCCAGCTCCTTTCATTCAGTCAGTAGCTTCAATCATTTCTGGTATATGAATAACATGATGTTTTTCAATGGCAAAAATCAATGAATATTGTAAATGCACAAACAGTAATTTCTCCACATTGCAAGGTGCAATTCTGAAATTTTTTGCTTTTTCCTGCTCCTCTTAGCATGATAAAGAAGATTCAAAGAGAGTGAGATGCCAGCTCCTTTCATTCAGTCAGTAGCTTCAATCATTTCTGGACGTTTTTCAATGGCAAAAATCAATGAATATTGTAAATGCACAAACAGTAATTTCTCCGCATTGCAAGGTGCAATTCTGAAATTTTTTGCTTTTTCCTGCTCCTCTTAGCATTATAAAGAAGATTCAAAGAGAGCGAGATGCCAGCTCCTTTCATTCAGTCAGTAGCTTCAATCATTTCTGGTATATGAATAAAATGATGTTTTTCAATGGCAAAAATCAATGAATATTGTAAATGCACAAACAGTAATTTCTCCGCATTGCAAGGTGCAATTCTGAAATTTTTTGCTTTTTCCTGCTCCTCTTAGCATGATAAAGAAGATTCAAAGAGAGTGAGATGCCAGCTCCTTTCATTCAGTCAGTAGCTTCAATCATTTCTGGACGTTTTTCAATGGCAAAAATCAATGAATATTGTAAATGCACAAACAGTAATTTCTCCGCATTGCAAGGTGCAATTCTGAAATTTTTTGCTTTTTCCTGCTCCTCTTAGCATGATAAAGAAGATTCAAAGAGAGTGAGATGCCAGCTCCTTTCATTCAGTCAGTAGCTTCAAACATTTCTAGTATATGAATAACATGATGTTTTTCAATGGCAAAAATCAATGAATATTGTAAATGCACAAACAGTAATTTCTCCGCATTGCAAGGTGCAATTCTGAAATTTTTTGCTTTTTCCTGCTCCTCTTAGCATGATAAAGAAGATTCAAAGAGAGTGAGATGCCAGCTCCTTTCATTCAGTCAGTAGCTTCAATCATTTCTGGACGTTTTTCAATGGCAAAAATCAATGAATATTGTAAATGCACAAACAGTAATTTCTCCGCATTGCAAGGTGCAATTCTGAAATTTTTTGCTTTTTCCTGCTCCTCTTAGCATGATAAAGAAGATTCAAAGAGAGTGAGATGCCAGCTCCTTTCATTCAGTCAGTAGCTTCAATCATTTCTGGACGTTTTTCAATGGCAAAAATCAATGAATATTGTAAATGCACAAACAGTAATTTCTCCGCATTGCAAGGTGCAATTCTGAAATTTTTTGCTTTTTCCTGCTCCTCTTAGCATGATAAAGAAGATTCAAAGAGAGTGAGATGCCAGCTCCTTTCATTCAGTCAGTAGCTTCAATCATTTCTGGTATATGAATAACATGATGTTTTTCAATGGCAAAAATCAATGAATATTGTAAATGCACAAACAGTAATTTCTCCGCATTGCAAGGTGCAATTCTGAAATTTTTTGCTTTTTCCTGCTCCTCTTAGCATGATAAAGAAGATTCAAAGAGAGTGAGATGCCAGCTCCTTTCATTCAGTCAGTAGCTTCAATCATTTCTGGACGTTTTTCAATGGCAAAAATCAATGAATATTGTAAATGCACAAACAGTAATTTCTCCGCATTGCAAGGTGCAATTCTGAAATTTTTTGCTTTTTCCTGCTCCTCTTAGCATGATAAAGAAGATTCAAAGAGAGTGAGATGCCAGCTCCTTTCATTCAGTCAGTAGCTTCAAACATTTCTAGTATATGAATAACATGATGTTTTTCAATGGCAAAAATCAATGAATATTGTAAATGCACAAACAGTAATTTCTCCGCATTGCAAGGTGCAATTCTGAAATTTTTTGCTTTTTCCTGCTCCTCTTAGCATGATAAAGAAGATTCAAAGAGAGTGAGATGCCAGCTCCTTTCATTCAGTCAGTAGCTTCAATCATTTCTGGACGTTTTTCAATGGCAAAAATCAATGAATATTGTAAATGCACAAACAGTAATTTCTCCGCATTGCAAGGTGCAATTCTGAAATTTTTTGCTTTTTCCTGCTCCTCTTAGCATGATAAAGAAGATTCAAAGAGAGTGAGATGCCAGCTCCTTTCATTCAGTCAGTAGCTTCAATCATTTCTGGACGTTTTTCAATGGCAAAAATCAATGAATATTGTAAATGCACAAACAGTAATTTCTCCGCATTGCAAGGTGCAATTCTGAAATTTTTTGCTTTTTCCTGCTCCTCTTAGCATGATAAAGAAGATTCAAAGAGAGTGAGATGCCAGCTCCTTTCATTCAGTCAGTAGCTTCAAACATTTCTGGTATATGAATAACATGATGTTTTTCAATGGCAAAAATCAATGAATATTGTAAAAGCACAAACAGTAATTTCTCCGCATTGCAAGGTGCAATTCTGAAATTTTTTGCTTTTTCCTGCTCCTCTTAGCATGATAAAGAAGATTCAAAGAGAGTGAGATGCCAGCTCCTTTCATTCAGTCAGTAGCTTCAATCATTTCTGGACGTTTTTCAATGGCAAAAATCAATGAATATTGTAAATGCACAAACAGTAATTTCTCCGCATTGCAAGGTGCAATTCTGAAATTTTTTGCTTTTTCCTGCTCCTCTTAGCATGATAAAGAAGATTCAAAGAGAGTGAGATGCCAGCTCCTTTCATTCAGTCAGTAGCTTCAATCATTTCTGGTATATGAATAACATGATGTTTTTCAATGGCAAAAATCAATGAATATTGTAAATGCACAAACAGTAATTTCTCCACATTGCAAGGTGCAATTCTGAAATTTTTTGCTTTTTCCTGCTCCTCTTAGCATGATAAAGAAGATTCAAAGAGAGTGAGATGCCAGCTCCTTTCATTCAGTCAGTAGCTTCAATCATTTCTGGACGTTTTTCAATGGCAAAAATCAATGAATATTGTAAATGCACAAACAGTAATTTCTCCGCATTGCAAGGTGCAATTCTGAAATTTTTTGCTTTTTCCTGCTCCTCTTAGCATTATAAAGAAGATTCAAAGAGAGCGAGATGCCAGCTCCTTTCATTCAGTCAGTAGCTTCAATCATTTCTGGTATATGAATAAAATGATGTTTTTCAATGGCAAAAATCAATGAATATTGTAAATGCACAAACAGTAATTTCTCCGCATTGCAAGGTGCAATTCTGAAATTTTTTGCTTTTTCCTGCTCCTCTTAGCATGATAAAGAAGATTCAAAGAGAGTGAGATGCCAGCTCCTTTCATTCAGTCAGTAGCTTCAATCATTTCTGGACGTTTTTCAATGGCAAAAATCAATGAATATTGTAAATGCACAAACAGTAATTTCTCCGCATTGCAAGGTGCAATTCTGAAATTTTTTGCTTTTTCCTGCTCCTCTTAGCATGATAAAGAAGATTCAAAGAGAGTGAGATGCCAGCTCCTTTCATTCAGTCAGTAGCTTCAAACATTTCTAGTATATGAATAACATGATGTTTTTCAATGGCAAAAATCAATGAATATTGTAAATGCACAAACAGTAATTTCTCCGCATTGCAAGGTGCAATTCTGAAATTTTTTGCTTTTTCCTGCTCCTCTTAGCATGATAAAGAAGATTCAAAGAGAGTGAGATGCCAGCTCCTTTCATTCAGTCAGTAGCTTCAATCATTTCTGGACGTTTTTCAATGGCAAAAATCAATGAATATTGTAAATGCACAAACAGTAATTTCTCCGCATTGCAAGGTGCAATTCTGAAATTTTTTGCTTTTTCCTGCTCCTCTTAGCATGATAAAGAAGATTCAAAGAGAGTGAGATGCCAGCTCCTTTCATTCAGTCAGTAGCTTCAATCATTTCTGGACGTTTTTCAATGGCAAAAATCAATGAATATTGTAAATGCACAAACAGTAATTTCTCCGCATTGCAAGGTGCAATTCTGAAATTTTTTGCTTTTTCCTGCTCCTCTTAGCATGATAAAGAAGATTCAAAGAGAGTGAGATGCCAGCTCCTTTCATTCAGTCAGTAGCTTCAATCATTTCTGGTATATGAATAACATGATGTTTTTCAATGGCAAAAATCAATGAATATTGTAAATGCACAAACAGTAATTTCTCCGCATTGCAAGGTGCAATTCTGAAATTTTTTGCTTTTTCCTGCTCCTCTTAGCATGATAAAGAAGATTCAAAGAGAGTGAGATGCCAGCTCCTTTCATTCAGTCAGTAGCTTCAATCATTTCTGGACGTTTTTCAATGGCAAAAATCAATGAATATTGTAAATGCACAAACAGTAATTTCTCCGCATTGCAAGGTGCAATTCTGAAATTTTTTGCTTTTTCCTGCTCCTCTTAGCATGATAAAGAAGATTCAAAGAGAGTGAGATGCCAGCTCCTTTCATTCAGTCAGTAGCTTCAAACATTTCTAGTATATGAATAACATGATGTTTTTCAATGGCAAAAATCAATGAATATTGTAAATGCACAAACAGTAATTTCTCCGCATTGCAAGGTGCAATTCTGAAATTTTTTGCTTTTTCCTGCTCCTCTTAGCATGATAAAGAAGATTCAAAGAGAGTGAGATGCCAGCTCCTTTCATTCAGTCAGTAGCTTCAATCATTTCTGGACGTTTTTCAATGGCAAAAATCAATGAATATTGTAAATGCACAAACAGTAATTTCTCCGCATTGCAAGGTGCAATTCTGAAATTTTTTGCTTTTTCCTGCTCCTCTTAGCATGATAAAGAAGATTCAAAGAGAGTGAGATGCCAGCTCCTTTCATTCAGTCAGTAGCTTCAATCATTTCTGGACGTTTTTCAATGGCAAAAATCAATGAATATTGTAAATGCACAAACAGTAATTTCTCCGCATTGCAAGGTGCAATTCTGAAATTTTTTGCTTTTTCCTGCTCCTCTTAGCATGATAAAGAAGATTCAAAGAGAGTGAGATGCCAGCTCCTTTCATTCAGTCAGTAGCTTCAATCATTTCTGGTATATGAATAACATGATGTTTTTCAATGGCAAAAATCAATGAATATTGTAAATGCACAAACAGTAATTTCTCCGCATTGCAAGGTGCAATTCTGAAATTTTTTGCTTTTTCCTGCTCCTCTTAGCATGATAAAGAAGATTCAAAGAGAGTGAGATGCCAGCTCCTTTCATTCAGTCAGCAGCTTCAATCATTTCTGGACATTTTTCAATGGCAAAAATCAATGAATATTGTAAATGCACAAACAGTAATTTCTCCGCATTGCAAGGTGCAATTCTGAAATTTTTTGCTTTTTCCTGCTCCTCTTAGCATGATAAAGAAGATTCAAAGAGAGTGAGATGCCAGCTCCTTTCATTCAGTCAGTAGCTTCAAACATTTCTGGTATATGAATAACATGATGTTTTTCAATGGCAAAAATCAATGAATATTGTAAAAGCACAAACAGTAATTTCTCCTCATTGCAAGGTGCAATTCTGAAATTTTTTGCTTTTTCCTGCTCCTCTTAGCATGATAAAGAAGATTCAAAGAGAGTGAGATGCCAGCTCCTTTCATTCAGTCAGTAGCTTCAATCATTTCTGGACGTTTTTCAATGGCAAAAATCAATGAATATTGTAAATGCACAAACAGTAATTTCTCCGCATTGCAAGGTGCAATTCTGAAATTTTTTGCTTTTTCCTGCTCCTCTTAGCATGATAAAGAAGATTCAGAGAGAGTGAGATGCCAGCTCCTTTCATTCAGTCAGTAGCTTCAATCATTTCTGGTATATGAATAACATGATGTTTTTCAATGGCAAAAATCAATGAATATTGTAAATGCACAAACAGTAATTTCTCCGCATTGCAAGTTGCAATTCTGAAATTTTTTGCTTTTTCCTGCTCCTCTTAGCATGATAAAGAAGATTCAAAGAGAGTGAGATGCCAGCTCCTTTCATTCAGTCAGTAGCTTCAATTATTTCTGGACGTTTTTCAATGGCAAAAATCAATGAATATTGTAAATGCACAAACAGTAATTTCTCCGCATTGCAAGGTGCAATTCTGAAATTTTTTGCTTTTTCCTGCTCCTCTTAGCATGATAAAGAAGATTCAAAGAGAGTGAGATGCCAGCTCCTTTCATTCAGTCAGTTGCTTCAATCATTTCTGGACGTTTTTCAATGGCAAAAATCAGTGAATATTGTAAATGCACAAACAGTAATTTCTCCGCATTGCAAGGTGCAATTCTGAAATTTTTTGCTTTTTCCTGCTCCTCTTAGCATGATAAAGAAGATTCAAAGAGAGTGAGATGCCAGCTCCTTTCATTCAGTCAGTAGCTTCAATCATTTCTGGACGTTTTTCAATGGCAAAAATCAATGAATATTGTAAATGCACAAACAGTAATTTCTCCGCATTGCAAGGTGCAATTCTGAAATTTTTTGCTTTTTCCTGCTCCTCTTAGCATGATAAAGAAGATTCAAAGAGAGTGAGATGCCAGCTCCTTTCATTCAGTCAGTAGCTTCAATCATTTCTGGTATATGAATAACATGATGTTTTTCAATGGCAAAAATCAATGAATATTGTAAATGCACAAACAGTAATTTCTCCGCATTGCAAGTTGCAATTCTGAAATTTTTTGCTTTTTCCTGCTCCTCTTAGCATGATAAAGAAGATTCAAAGAGAGTGAGATGCCAGCTCCTTTCATTCAGTCAGTAGCTTCAATCATTTCTGGACGTTTTTCAATGGCAAAAATCAATGAATATTGTAAATGCACAAACAGTAATTTCTCCGCATTGCAAGGTGCAATTCTGAAATTTTTTGCTTTTTCCTGCTCCTCTTAGCATGATAAAGAAGATTCAAAGAGAGTGAGATGCCAGCTCCTTTCATTCAGTCAGTAGCTTCAATCATTTCTGGACGTTTTTCAATGGCAAAAATCAATGAATATTGTAAATGCACAAACAGTAATTTCTCCGCATTGCAAGGTGCAATTCTGAAATTTTTTGCTTTTTCCTGCTCCTCTTAGCATGATAAAGAAGATTCAAAGAGAGTGAGATGCCAGCTCCTTTCATTCAGTCAGTAGCTTCAAACATTTCTGGTATATGAATAACATGATGTTTTTCAATGGCAAAAATCAATGAATATTGTAAAAGCACAAACAGTAATTTCTCCGCATTGCAAGGTGCAATTCTGAAATTTTTTGCTTTTTCCTGCTCCTCTTAGCATGATAAAGAAGATTCAAAGAGAGTGAGATGCCAGCTCCTTTCATTCAGTCAGTAGCTTCAATCATTTCTGGACGTTTTTCAATGGCAAAAATCAATGAATATTGTAAATGCACAAACAGTAATTTCTCCACATTGCAAGGTGCAATTCTGAAATTTTTTGCTTTTTCCTGCTCCTCTTAGCATGATAAAGAAGATTCAAAGAGAGTGAGATGCCAGCTCCTTTCATTCAGTCAGTAGCTTCAATCATTTCTGGTATATGAATAACATGATGTTTTTCAATGGCAAAAATCAATGAATATTGTAAATGCACAAACAGTAATTTCTCCACATTGCAAGGTGCAATTCTGAAATTTTTTGCTTTTTCCTGCTCCTCTTAGCATGATAAAGAAGATTCAAAGAGAGTGAGATGCCAGCTCCTTTCATTCAGTCAGTAGCTTCAATCATTTCTGGACGTTTTTCAATGGCAAAAATCAATGAATATTGTAAATGCACAAACAGTAATTTCTCCGCATTGCAAGGTGCAATTCTGAAATTTTTTGCTTTTTCCTGCTCCTCTTAGCATGATAAAGAAGATTCAAAGAGAGCGAGATGCCAGCTCCTTTCATTCAGTCAGTAGCTTCAATCATTTCTGGTATATGAATAACATGATGTTTTTCAATGGCAAAAATCAATGAATATTGTAAATGCACAAACAGTAATTTCTCCGCATTGCAAGGTGCAATTCTGAAATTTTTTGCTTTTTCCTGCTCCTCTTAGCATGATAAAGAAGATTCAAAGTGAGTGAGATGCCAGCTCCTTTCATTCAGTCAGTAGCTTCAATCATTTCTGGACGTTTTTCAATGGCAAAAATCAATGAATATTGTAAATGCACAAACAGTAATTTCTCCGCATTGCAAGGTGCAATTCTGAAATTTTTTGCTTTTTCCTGCTCCTCTTAGCATGATAAAGAAGATTCAAAGAGAGTGAGATGCCAGCTCCTTTCATTCAGTCAGTAGCTTCAAACATTTCTAGTATATGAATAACGATGTTTTTCAATGGCAAAAATCAATGAATATTGTAAATGCACAAACAGTAATTTCTCCGCATTGCAAGGTGCAATTCTGAAATTTTTTGCTTTTTCCTGCTCCTCTTAGCATGATAAAGAAGATTCAAAGAGAGTGAGATGCCAGCTCCTTTCATTCAGTCAGTAGCTTCAATCATTTCTGGACGTTTTTCAATGGCAAAAATCAATGAATATTGTAAATGCACAAACAGTAATTTCTCCGCATTGCAAGGTGCAATTCTGAAATTTTTTGCTTTTTCCTGCTCCTCTTAGCATGATAAAGAAGATTCAAAGAGAGTGAGATGCCAGCTCCTTTCATTCAGTCAGTAGCTTCAATCATTTCTGGACGTTTTTCAATGGCAAAAATCAATGAATATTGTAAATGCACAAACAGTAATTTCTCCGCATTGCAAGGTGCAATTCTGAAATTTTTTGCTTTTTCCTGCTCCTCTTAGCATGATAAAGAAGATTCAAAGAGAGTGAGATGCCAGCTCCTTTCATTCAGTCAGTAGCTTCAATCATTTCTGGTATATGAATAACATGATGTTTTTCAATGGCAAAAATCAATGAATATTGTAAATGCACAAACAGTAATTTCTCCGCATTGCAAGGTGCAATTCTGAAATTTTTTGCTTTTTCCTGCTCCTCTTAGCATGATAAAGAAGATTCAAAGAGAGTGAGATGCCAGCTCCTTTCATTCAGTCAGCAGCTTCAATCATTTCTGGACATTTTTCAATGGCAAAAATCAATGAATATTGTAAATGCACAAACAGTAATTTCTCCGCATTGCAAGGTGCAATTCTGAAATTTTTTGCTTTTTCCTGCTCCTCTTAGCATGATAAAGAAGATTCAAAGAGAGTGAGATGCCAGCTCCTTTCATTCAGTCAGTAGCTTCAAACATTTCTGGTATATGAATAACATGATGTTTTTCAATGGCAAAAATCAATGAATATTGTAAAAGCACAAACAGTAATTTCTCCGCACTGCAAGGTGCAATTCTGAAATTTTTTGCTTTTTCCTGCTCCCCTTAGCATGATAAAGAAGATTCAAAGAGAGTGAGATGCCAGCTCCTTTCATTCAGTCAGTAGCTTCAATCATTTCTGGACGTTTTTCAATGGCAAAAATCAATGAATATTGTAAATGCACAAACAGTAATTTCTCCGCATTGCAAGGTGCAATTCTGAAATTTTTTGCTTTTTCCTGCTCCTCTTAGCATGATAAAGAAGATTCAAAGAGAGTGAGATGCCAGCTCCTTTCATTCAGTCAGTAGCTTCAATCATTTCTGGTATATGAATAACATGATGTTTTTCAATGGCAAAAATCAATGAATATTGTAAATGCACAAACAGTAATTTCTCCGCATTGCAAGTTGCAATTCTGAAATTTTTTGCTTTTTCCTGCTCCTCTTAGCATGATAAAGAAGATTCAAAGAGAGTGAGATGCCAGCTCCTTTCATTCAGTCAGTAGCTTCAATTATTTCTGGACGTTTTTCAATGGCAAAAATCAATGAATATTGTAAATGCACAAACAGTAATTTCTCCGCATTGCAAGGTGCAATTCTGAAATTTTTTGCTTTTTCCTGCTCCTCTTAGCATGATAAAGAAGATTCAAAGAGAGTGAGATGCCAGCTCCTTTCATTCAGTCAGTTGCTTCAATCATTTCTGGACGTTTTTCAATGGCAAAAATCAGTGAATATTGTAAATGCACAAACAGTAATTTCTCCGCATTGCAAGGTGCAATTCTGAAATTTTTTGCTTTTTCCTGCTCCTCTTAGCATGATAAAGAAGATTCAAAGAGAGTGAGATGCCAGCTCCTTTCATTCAGTCAGTAGCTTCAATCATTTCTGGACGTTTTTCAATGGCAAAAATCAATGAATATTGTAAATGCACAAACAGTAATTTCTCCGCATTGCAAGGTGCAATTCTGAAATTTTTTGCTTTTTCCTGCTCCTCTTTGCATGATAAAGAAGATTCAAAGAGAGTGAGATGCCAGCTCCTTTCATTCAGTCAGTAGCTTCAATCATTTCTGGTATATGAATAACATGATGTTTTTCAATGGCAAAAATCAATGAATATTGAAAATGCACAAACAGTAATTTCTCTGCATTGCAAGGTGCAATTCTGAAATTTTTGGCTTTTTCCTGCTCCTCTTAGCATGATAAAGAAGATTCAAAGAGAGTGAGATGCCAGCTCCTTTCATTCAGTCAGTAGCTTCAATCATTTCTGGATGTTTTTCAATGGCAAAAATCAATGAATATTGTAAATGCACAAACAGTAATTTCTCCGCATTGCAAGGTGCAATTCTGAAATTTCTTGCATTTTCCTGCTCCTCTTAGCATGATAAAGAAGATTCAAAGAGAGTGAGATGCCAGCTCCTTTCATTCAGTCAGTAGCTTCAATCATTTCTGGACGTTTTTCAATGGCAAAAATCAATGAATATTGTAAATGCACAAACAGTAATTTCTCCGCATTGCAAGGTGCAATTCTGAAATTTTTTGCTTTTTCCTGCTCCTCTTAGCATGATAAAGAAGATTCAAAGAGAGTGAGATGCCAGCTCCTTTCATTCAGTCAGTAGCTTCAAACATTTCTGGTATATGAATAACATGATGTTTTTCAATGGCAAAAATCAATGAATATTGTAAATGCACAAACAGTAATTTCTCCGCATTGCAAGGTGCAATTCTGAAATTTTTTGCTTTTTCCTGCTCCTCTTAGCATGATAAAGAAGATTCAAAGAGAGTGAGATGCCAGCTCCTTTCATTCAGTCAGTAGCTTCAATCATTTCTGGACGTTTTTCAATGGCAAAAATCAATGAATATTGTAAATGCACAAACAGTAATTTCTCCGCATTGCAAGGTGCAATTCTGAAATTTTTTGCTTTTTCCTGCTCCTCTTAGCATGATAAAGAAGATTCAAAGAGAGTGAGATGCCAGCTTCTTTCATTCAGTCAGTAGCTTCAAACATTTCTGGGATATGAATAACATGATGTTTTTCAATGGCAAAAATTAATGAATATTGTAAATGCACAAACAGTAATTTCTCCGCATTGCAAGTTGCAATTCTGAAATTTTTTGCTTTTTCCTGCTCCTCTTAGCATGATAAAGAAGATTCAAAGAGAGTGAGATGCCAGCTCCTTTCATTCAGTCAGTAGCTTCAATCATTTCTGGACGTTTTTCAATGGCAAAAATCAATGAATATTGTAAATGCACAAACAGTAATTTCTCCGCATTGCAAGGTGCAATTCTGAAATTTTTTGCTTTTTCCTGCTCCTCTTAGCATGATAAAGAAGATTCAAAGAGAGTGAGATGCCAGCTCCTTTCATTCAGTCAGTTGCTTCAATCATTTCTGGACGTTTTTCAATGGCAAAAATCAGTGAATATTGTAAATGCACAAACAGTAATTTCTCCGCATTGCAAGGTGCAATTCTGAAATTTTTTGCTTTTTCCTGCTCCTCTTAGCATGATAAAGAAGATTCAAAGAGAGTGAGATGCCAGCTCCTTTCATTCAGTCAGTAGCTTCAATCATTTCTGGACGTTTTTCAATGGCAAAAATCAATGAATATTGTAAATGCACAAACAGGAATTTCTCCGCATTGCAAGGTGCAATTCTGAAATTTTTTGCTTTTTCCTGCTCCTCTTAGCATGATAAAGAAGATTCAAAGAGAGTGAGATGCCAGCTCCTTTCATTCAGTCAGCAGCTTCAATCATTTCTGGTATATGAATAACATGATGTTTTTCAATGGCAAAAATCAATGAATATTGTAAATGCACAAACAGTAATTTCTCAGCATTGCAAGGTGCAATTCTGAAATTTTTTGCTTTTTCCTGCTCCTCTTAGCATGATAAAGAAGATTCAAAGAGAGTGAGATGCCAGCTCCTTTCATTCAGTCAGTAGCTTCAATCATTTCTGGACGTTTTTCAATGGCAAAAATCAATGAATATTGTAAATGCACAAACAGTAATTTCTCCGCATTGCAAGGTGCAATTCTGAAATTTTTTGCTTTTTCCTGCTCCTCTTAGCATGATAAAGAAGATTCAAAGAGAGTGAGATGCCAGCTTCTTTCATTCAGTCAGTAGCTTCAAACATTTCTGGGATATGAATAACATGATGTTTTTCAATGGCAAAAATTAATGAATATTGTAAATGCACAAACAATAATTTCTCCGCATTGCAAGTTGCAATTCTGAAATTTTTTGCTTTTTCCTGCTCCTCTTAGCATGATAAAGAAGATTCAAAGAGAGTGAGATGCCAGCTCCTTTCATTCAGTCAGTAGCTTCAATCATTTCTGGACGTTTTTCAATGGCAAAAATCAATGAATATTGTAAATGCACAAACAGTAATTTCTCCGCATTGCAAGGTGCAATTCTGAAATTTTTTGCTTTTTCCTGCTCCTCTTAGCATGATAAAGAAGATTCAAAGAGAGTGAGATGCCAGCTCCTTTCATTCAGTCAGTTGCTTCAATCATTTCTGGACGTTTTTCAATGGCAAAAATCAGTGAATATTGTAAATGCACAAACAGTAATTTCTCTGCATTGCAAGGTGCAATTCTGAAATTTTTTGCTTTTTCCTGCTCCTCTTAGCATGATAAAGAAGATTCAAAGAGAGTGAGATGCCAGCTCCTTTCATTCAGTCAGTAGCTTCAATCATTTCTGGACGTTTTTCAATGGCAAAAATCAATGAATATTGTAAATGCACAAACAGTAATTTCTCCGCATTGCAAGGTGCAATTCTGAAATTTTTTGCTTTTTCCTGCTCCTCTTAGCATGATAAAGAAGATTCAAAGAGAGTGAGATGCCAGCTCCTTTCATTCAGTCAGCAGCTTCAATCATTTCTGGTATATGAATAACATGATGTTTTTCAATGGCAAAAATCAATGAATATTGTAAATGCACAAACAGTAATTTCTCCGCATTGCAAGTTGCAATTCTGAAATTTTTTGCTTTTTCCTGCTCCTCTTAGCATGATAAAGAAGATTCAAAGAGAGTGAGATGCCAGCTCCTTTCATTCAGTCAGTAGCTTCAATCATTTCTGGACGTTTTTCAATGGCAAAAATCAATGAATATTGTAAATGCACAAACAGTAATTTCTCCGCATTGCAAGGTGCAATTCTGAAATTTTTTGCTTTTTCCTGCTCCTCTTAGCATGATAAAGAAGATTCAAAGAGAGTGAGATGCCAGCTCCTTTCATTCAGTCAGTAGCTTCAATCATTTCTGGACGTTTTTCAATGGCAAAAATCAATGAATATTGTAAATGCACAAACAGTAATTTCTCCGCATTGCAAGGTGCAATTCTGAAATTTTTTGCTTTTTCCTGCTCCTCTTAGCATGATAAAGAAGATTCAAAGAGAGTGAGATGCCAGCTCCTTTCATTCAGTCAGTAGCTTCAAACATTTCTGGTATATGAATAACATGATGTTTTTCAATGGCAAAAATCAATGAATATTGTAAAAGCACAAACAGTAATTTCTCCGCATTGCAAGGTGCAATTCTGAAATTTTTTGCTTTTTCCTGCTCCTCTTAGCATGATAAAGAAGATTCAAAGAGAGTGAGATGCCAGCTCCTTTCATTCAGTCAGTAGCTTCAATCATTTCTGGACGTTTTTCAATGGCAAAAATCAATGAATATTGTAAATGCACAAACAGTAATTTCTCCGCATTGCAAGGTGCAATTCTGAAATTTTTTGCTTTTTCCTGCTCCTCTTAGCATGATAAAGAAGATTCAAAGAGAGTGAGATGCCAGCTCCTTTCATTCAGTCAGTAGCTTCAATCATTTCTGGACGTTTTTCAATGGCAAAAATCAATGAATATTGTAAATGCACAAACAGTAATTTCTCCGCATTGCAAGGTGCAATTCTGAAATTTTTTGCTTTTTCCTGCTCCTCTTAGCATGATAAAGAAGATTCAAAGAGAGTGAGATGCCAGCTCCTTTCATTCAGTCAGCAGCTTCAATCATTTCTGGTATATGAATAACATGATGTTTTTCAATGGCAAAAATCAATGAATATTGTAAATGCACAAACAGTAATTTCTCCGCATTGCAAGTTGCAATTCTGAAATTTTTTGCTTTTTCCTGCTCCTCTTAGCATGATAAAGAAGATTCAAAGAGAGTGAGATGCCAGCTCCTTTCATTCAGTCAGTAGCTTCAATCATTTCTGGACGTTTTTCAATGGCAAAAATCAATGAATATTGTAAATGCACAAACAGTAATTTCTCCGCATTGCAAGGTGCAATTCTGAAATTTTTTGCTTTTTCCTGCTCCTCTTAGCATGATAAAGAAGATTCAAAGAGAGTGAGATGCCAGCTCCTTTCATTCAGTCAGTAGCTTCAATCATTTCTGGACGTTTTTCAATGGCAAAAATCAATGAATATTGTAAATGCACAAACAGTAATTTCTCCGCATTGCAAGGTGCAATTCTGAAATTTTTTGCTTTTTCCTGCTCCTCTTAGCATGATAAAGAAGATTCAAAGAGAGTGAGATGCCAGCTCCTTTCATTCAGTCAGTAGCTTCAAACATTTCTGGTATATGAATAACATGATGTTTTTCAATGGCAAAAATCAATGAATATTGTAAAAGCACAAACAGTAATTTCTCCGCATTGCAAGGTGCAATTCTGAAATTTTTTGCTTTTTCCTGCTCCTCTTAGCATGATAAAGAAGATTCAAAGAGAGTGAGATGCCAGCTCCTTTCATTCAGTCAGTAGCTTCAATCATTTCTGGACGTTTTTCAATGGCAAAAATCAATGAATATTGTAAATGCACAAACAGTAATTTCTCCGCATTGCAAGGTGCAATTCTGAAATTTTTTGCTTTTTCCTGCTCCTCTTAGCATGATAAAGAAGATTCAAAGAGAGTGAGATGCCAGCTCCTTTCATTCAGTCAGTAGCTTCAATCATTTCTGGTATATGAATAACATGATGTTTTTCAATGGCAAAAATCAATGAATATTGTAAATGCACAAACAGTAATTTCTCCACATTGCAAGGTGCAATTCTGAAATTTTTTGCTTTTTCCTGCTCCTCTTAGCATGATAAAGAAGATTCAAAGAGAGTGAGATGCCAGCTCCTTTCATTCAGTCAGTAGCTTCAATCATTTCTGGACGTTTTTCAATGGCAAAAATCAATGAATATTGTAAATGCACAAACAGTAATTTCTCCGCATTGCAAGGTGCAATTCTGAAATTTTTTGCTTTTTCCTGCTCCTCTTAGCATGATAAAGAAGATTCAAAGAGAGTGAGATGCCAGCTCCTTTCATTCAGTCAGTAGCTTCAATCATTTCTGGACGTTTTTCAATGGCAAAAATCAATGAATATTGTAAATGCACAAACAGTAATTTCTCCGCATTGCAAGGTGCAATTCTGAAATTTTTTGCTTTTTCCTGCTCCTCTTAGCATGATAAAGAAGATTCAAAGAGAGTGAGATGCCAGCTCCTTTCATTCAGTCAGTAGCTTCAAACATTTCTGGTATATGAATAACATGATGTTTTTCAATGGCAAAAATCAATGAATATTGTAAAAGCACAAACAGTAATTTCTCCGCATTGCAAGGTGCAATTCTGAAATTTTTTGCTTTTTCCTGCTCCTCTTAGCATGATAAAGAAGATTCAAAGAGAGTGAGATGCCAGCTCCTTTCATTCAGTCAGTAGCTTCAATCATTTCTGGACGTTTTTCAATGGCAAAAATCAATGAATATTGTAAATGCACAAACAGTAATTTCTCCGCATTGCAAGGTGCAATTCTGAAATTTTTTGCTTTTTCCTGCTCCTCTTAGCATGATAAAGAAGATTCAAAGAGAGTGAGATGCCAGCTCCTTTCATTCAGTCAGTAGCTTCAATCATTTCTGGTATATGAATAACATGATGTTTTTCAATGGCAAAAATCAATGAATATTGTAAATGCACAAACAGTAATTTCTCCACATTGCAAGGTGCAATTCTGAAATTTTTTGCTTTTTCCTGCTCCTCTTAGCATGATAAAGAAGATTCAAAGAGAGTGAGATGCCAGCTCCTTTCATTCAGTCAGTAGCTTCAATCATTTCTGGACGTTTTTCAATGGCAAAAATCAATGAATATTGTAAATGCACAAACAGTAATTTCTCCGCATTGCAAGGTGCAATTCTGAAATTTTTTGCTTTTTCCTGCTCCTCTTAGCATGATAAAGAAGATTCAAAGAGAGCGAGATGCCAGCTCCTTTCATTCAGTCAGTAGCTTCAATCATTTCTGGTATATGAATAACATGATGTTTTTCAATGGCAAAAATCAATGAATATTGTAAATGCACAAACAGTAATTTCTCCGCATTGCAAGGTGCAATTCTGAAATTTTTTGCTTTTTCCTGCTCCTCTTAGCATGATAAAGAAGATTCAAAGAGAGTGAGATGCCAGCTCCTTTCATTCAGTCAGTAGCTTCAATCATTTCTGGACGTTTTTCAATCGCAAAAATCAATGAATATTGTAAATGCACAAACAGTAATTTCTCCGCATTGCAAGGTGCAATTCTGAAATTTTTTGCTTTTTCCTGCTCCTCTTAGCATGATAAAGAAGATTCAAAGAGAGTGAGATGCCAGCTCCTTTCATTCAGTCAGTAGCTTCAAACATTTCTAGTATATGAATAACATGATGTTTTTCAATGGCAAAAATCAATGAATATTGTAAATGCACAAACAGTAATTTCTCCGCATTGCAAGGTGCAATTCTGAAATTTTTTGCTTTTTCCTGCTCCTCTTAGCATGATAAAGAAGATTCAAAGAGAGTGAGATGCCAGCTCCTTTCATTCAGTCAGTAGCTTCAATCATTTCTGGACGTTTTTCAATGGCAAAAATCAATGAATATTGTAAATGCACAAACAGTAATTTCTCCGCATTGCAAGGTGCAATTCTGAAATTTTTTGCTTTTTCCTGCTCCTCTTAGCATGATAAAGAAGATTCAAAGAGAGTGAGATGCCAGCTCCTTTCATTCAGTCAGTAGCTTCAATCATTTCTGGACGTTTTTCAATGGCAAAAATCAATGAATATTGTAAATGCACAAACAGTAATTTCTCCGCATTGCAAGGTGCAATTCTGAAATTTTTTGCTTTTTCCTGCTCCTCTTAGCATGATAAAGAAGATTCAAAGAGAGTGAGATGCCAGCTCCTTTCATTCAGTCAGTAGCTTCAATCATTTCTGGTATATGAATAACATGATGTTTTTCAATGGCAAAAATCAATGAATATTGTAAATGCACAAACAGTAATTTCTCCGCATTGCAAGGTGCAATTCTGAAATTTTTTGCTTTTTCCTGCTCCTCTTAGCATGATAAAGAAGATTCAAAGAGAGTGAGATGCCAGCTCCTTTCATTCAGTCAGCAGCTTCAATCATTTCTGGACATTTTTCAATGGCAAAAATCAATGAATATTGTAAATGCACAAACAGTAATTTCTCCGCATTGCAAGGTGCAATTCTGAAATTTTTTGCTTTTTCCTGCTCCTCTTAGCATGATAAAGAAGATTCAAAGAGAGTGAGATGCCAGCTCCTTTCATTCAGTCAGTAGCTTCAAACATTTCTGGTATATGAATAACATGATGTTTTTCAATGGCAAAAATCAATGAATATTGTAAAAGCACAAACAGTAATTTCTCCGCATTGCAAGGTGCAATTCTGAAATTTTTTGCTTTTTCCTGCTCCTCTTAGCATGATAAAGAAGATTCAAAGAGAGTGAGATGCCAGCTCCTTTCATTCAGTCAGTAGCTTCAATCATTTCTGGACGTTTTTCAATGGCAAAAATCAATGAATATTGTAAATGCACAAACAGTAATTTCTCCGCATTGCAAGGTGCAATTCTGAAATTTTTTGCTTTTTCCTGCTCCTCTTAGCATGATAAAGAAGATTCAAAGAGAGTGAGATGCCAGCTTCTTTCATTCAGTCAGTAGCTTCAAACATTTCTGGGATATGAATAACATGATGTTTTTCAATGGCAAAAATTAATGAATATTGTAAATGCACAAACAGTAATTTCTCCGCATTGCAAGTTGCAATTCTGAAATTTTTTGCTTTTTCCTGCTCCTCTTAGCATGATAAAGAAGATTCAAAGAGAGTGAGATGCCAGCTCCTTTCATTCAGTCAGTAGCTTCAATCATTTCTGGACGTTTTTCAATGGCAAAAATCAATGAATATTGTAAATGCACAAACAGTAATTTCTCCGCATTGCAAGGTGCAATTCTGAAATTTTTTGCTTTTTCCTGCTCCTCTTAGCATGATAAAGAAGATTCAAAGAGAGTGAGATGCCAGCTCCTTTCATTCAGTCAGTTGCTTCAATCATTTCTGGACGTTTTTCAATGGCAAAAATCAGTGAATATTGTAAATGCACAAACAGTAATTTCTCCGCATTGCAAGGTGCAATTCTGAAATTTTTTGCTTTTTCCTGCTCCTCTTAGCATGATAAAGAAGATTCAAAGAGAGTGAGATGCCAGCTCCTTTCATTCAGTCAGTAGCTTCAATCATTTCTGGACGTTTTTCAATGGCAAAAATCAATGAATATTGTAAATGCACAAACAGTAATTTCTCCGCATTGCAAGGTGCAATTCTGAAATTTTTTGCTTTTTCCTGCTCCTCTTAGCATGATAAAGAAGATTCAAAGAGAGTGAGATGCCAGCTCCTTTCATTCAGTCAGCAGCTTCAATCATTTCTGGTATATGAATAACATGATGTTTTTCAATGGCAAAAATCAATGAATATTGTAAATGCACAAACAGTAATTTCTCCGCATTGCAAGGTGCAATTCTGAAATTTTTTGCTTTTTCCTGCTCCTCTTAGCATGATAAAGAAGATTCAAAGAGAGTGAGATGCCAGCTCCTTTCATTCAGTCAGTAGCTTCAATCATTTCTGGACGTTTTTCAATGGCAAAAATCAATGAATATTGTAAATGCACAAACAGTAATTTCTCCGCATTGCAAGGTGCAATTCTGAAATTTTTTGCTTTTTCCTGCTCCTCTTAGCATGATAAAGAAGATTCAAAGAGAGTGAGATGCCAGCTTCTTTCATTCAGTCAGTAGCTTCAAACATTTCTGGGATATGAATAACATGATGTTTTTCAATGGCAAAAATTAATGAATATTGTAAATGCACAAACAGTAATTTCTCCGCATTGCAAGTTGCAATTCTGAAATTTTTTGCTTTTTCCTGCTCCTCTTAGCATGATAAAGAAGATTCAAAGAGAGTGAGATGCCAGCTCCTTTCATTCAGTCAGTAGCTTCAATCATTTCTGGACGTTTTTCAATGGCAAAAATCAATGAATATTGTAAATGCACAAACAGTAATTTCTCCGCATTGCAAGGTGCAATTCTGAAATTTTTTGCTTTTTCCTGCTCCTCTTAGCATGATAAAGAAGATTCAAAGAGAGTGAGATGCCAGCTCCTTTCATTCAGTCAGTTGCTTCAATCATTTCTGGACGTTTTTCAATGGCAAAAATCAGTGAATATTGTAAATGCACAAACAGTAATTTCTCTGCATTGCAAGGTGCAATTCTGAAATTTTTTGCTTTTTCCTGCTCCTCTTAGCATGATAAAGAAGATTCAAAGAGAGTGAGATGCCAGCTCCTTTCATTCAGTCAGTAGCTTCAATCATTTCTGGACGTTTTTCAATGGCAAAAATCAATGAATATTGTAAATGCACAAACAGTAATTTCTCCGCATTGCAAGGTGCAATTCTGAAATTTTTTGCTTTTTCCTGCTCCTCTTAGCATGATAAAGAAGATTCAAAGAGAGTGAGATGCCAGCTCCTTTCATTCAGTCAGCAGCTTCAATCATTTCTGGTATATGAATAACATGATGTTTTTCAATGGCAAAAATCAATGAATATTGTAAATGCACAAACAGTAATTTCTCCGCATTGCAAGTTGCAATTCTGAAATTTTTTGCTTTTTCCTGCTCCTCTTAGCATGATAAAGAAGATTCAAAGAGAGTGAGATGCCAGCTCCTTTCATTCAGTCAGTAGCTTCAATCATTTCTGGACGTTTTTCAATGGCAAAAATCAATGAATATTGTAAATGCACAAACAGTAATTTCTCCGCATTGCAAGGTGCAATTCTGAAATTTTTTGCTTTTTCCTGCTCCTCTTAGCATGATAAAGAAGATTCAAAGAGAGTGAGATGCCAGCTCCTTTCATTCAGTCAGTAGCTTCAATCATTTCTGGACGTTTTTCAATGGCAAAAATCAATGAATATTGTAAATGCACAAACAGTAATTTCTCCGCATTGCAAGGTGCAATTCTGAAATTTTTTGCTTTTTCCTGCTCCTCTTAGCATGATAAAGAAGATTCAAAGAGAGTGAGATGCCAGCTCCTTTCATTCAGTCAGTAGCTTCAAACATTTCTGGTATATGAATAACATGATGTTTTTCAATGGCAAAAATCAATGAATATTGTAAAAGCACAAACAGTAATTTCTCCGCATTGCAAGGTGCAATTCTGAAATTTTTTGCTTTTTCCTGCTCCTCTTAGCATGATAAAGAAGATTCAAAGAGAGTGAGATGCCAGCTCCTTTCATTCAGTCAGTAGCTTCAATCATTTCTGGACGTTTTTCAATGGCAAAAATCAATGAATATTGTAAATGCACAAACAGTAATTTCTCCGCATTGCAAGGTGCAATTCTGAAATTTTTTGCTTTTTCCTGCTCCTCTTAGCATGATAAAGAAGATTCAAAGAGAGTGAGATGCCAGCTCCTTTCATTCAGTCAGCAGCTTCAATCATTTCTGGTATATGAATAACATGATGTTTTTCAATGGCAAAAATCAATGAATATTGTAAATGCACAAACAGTAATTTCTCCGCATTGCAAGTTGCAATTCTGAAATTTTTTGCTTTTTCCTGCTCCTCTTAGCATGATAAAGAAGATTCAAAGAGAGTGAGATGCCAGCTCCTTTCATTCAGTCAGTAGCTTCAATCATTTCTGGACGTTTTTCAATGGCAAAAATCAATGAATATTGTAAATGCACAAACAGTAATTTCTCCGCATTGCAAGGTGCAATTCTGAAATTTTTTGCTTTTTCCTGCTCCTCTTAGCATGATAAAGAAGATTCAAAGAGAGTGAGATGCCAGCTCCTTTCATTCAGTCAGTAGCTTCAATCATTTCTGGACGTTTTTCAATGGCAAAAATCAATGAATATTGTAAATGCACAAACAGTAATTTCTCCGCATTGCAAGGTGCAATTCTGAAATTTTTTGCTTTTTCCTGCTCCTCTTAGCATGATAAAGAAGATTCAAAGAGAGTGAGATGCCAGCTCCTTTCATTCAGTCAGTAGCTTCAAACATTTCTGGTATATGAATAACATGATGTTTTTCAATGGCAAAAATCAATGAATATTGTAAAAGCACAAACAGTAATTTCTCCGCATTGCAAGGTGCAATTCTGAAATTTTTTGCTTTTTCCTGCTCCTCTTAGCATGATAAAGAAGATTCAAAGAGAGTGAGATGCCAGCTCCTTTCATTCAGTCAGTAGCTTCAATCATTTCTGGACGTTTTTCAATGGCAAAAATCAATGAATATTGTAAATGCACAAACAGTAATTTCTCCGCATTGCAAGGTGCAATTCTGAAATTTTTTGCTTTTTCCTGCTCCTCTTAGCATGATAAAGAAGATTCAAAGAGAGTGAGATGCCAGCTCCTTTCATTCAGTCAGTAGCTTCAATCATTTCTGGTATATGAATAACATGATGTTTTTCAATGGCAAAAATCAATGAATATTGTAAATGCACAAACAGTAATTTCTCCACATTGCAAGGTGCAATTCTGAAATTTTTTGCTTTTTCCTGCTCCTCTTAGCATGATAAAGAAGATTCAAAGAGAGTGAGATGCCAGCTCCTTTCATTCAGTCAGTAGCTTCAATCATTTCTGGACGTTTTTCAATGGCAAAAATCAATGAATATTGTAAATGCACAAACAGTAATTTCTCCGCATTGCAAGGTGCAATTCTGAAATTTTTTGCTTTTTCCTGCTCCTCTTAGCATGATAAAGAAGATTCAAAGAGAGTGAGATGCCAGCTCCTTTCATTCAGTCAGTAGCTTCAATCATTTCTGGACGTTTTTCAATGGCAAAAATCAATGAATATTTTAAATGCACAAACAGTAATTTCTCCGCATTGCAAGGTGCAATTCTGAAATTTTTTGCTTTTTCCTGCTCCTCTTAGCATGATAAAGAAGATTCAAAGAGAGTGAGATGCCAGCTCCTTTCATTCAGTCAGTAGCTTCAAACATTTCTGGTATATGAATAACATGATGTTTTTCAATGGCAAAAATCAATGAATATTGTAAAAGCACAAACAGTAATTTCTCCGCATTGCAAGGTGCAATTCTGAAATTTTTTGCTTTTTCCTGCTCCTCTTAGCATGATAAAGAAGATTCAAAGAGAGTGAGATGCCAGCTCCTTTCATTCAGTCAGTAGCTTCAATCATTTCTGGACGTTTTTCAATGGCAAAAATCAATGAATATTGTAAATGCACAAACAGTAATTTCTCCGCATTGCAAGGTGCAATTCTGAAATTTTTTGCTTTTTCCTGCTCCTCTTAGCATGATAAAGAAGATTCAAAGAGAGTGAGATGCCAGCTCCTTTCATTCAGTCAGTAGCTTCAATCATTTCTGGTATATGAATAACATGATGTTTTTCAATGGCAAAAATCAATGAATATTGTAAATGCACAAACAGTAATTTCTCCACATTGCAAGGTGCAATTCTGAAATTTTTTGCTTTTTCCTGCTCCTCTTAGCATGATAAAGAAGATTCAAAGAGAGTGAGATGCCAGCTCCTTTCATTCAGTCAGTAGCTTCAATCATTTCTGGACGTTTTTCAATGGCAAAAATCAATGAATATTGTAAATGCACAAACAGTAATTTCTCCGCATTGCAAGGTGCAATTCTGAAATTTTTTGCTTTTTCCTGCTCCTCTTAGCATGATAAAGAAGATTCAAAGAGAGCGAGATGCCAGCTCCTTTCATTCAGTCAGTAGCTTCAATCATTTCTGGTATATGAATAACATGATGTTTTTCAATGGCAAAAATCAATGAATATTGTAAATGCACAAACAGTAATTTCTCCGCATTGCAAGGTGCAATTCTGAAATTTTTTGCTTTTTCCTGCTCCTCTTAGCATGATAAAGAAGATTCAAAGAGAGTGAGATGCCAGCTCCTTTCATTCAGTCAGTAGCTTCAATCATTTCTGGACGTTTTTCAATCGCAAAAATCAATGAATATTGTAAATGCACAAACAGTAATTTCTCCGCATTGCAAGGTGCAATTCTGAAATTTTTTGCTTTTTCCTGCTCCTCTTAGCATGATAAAGAAGATTCAAAGAGAGTGAGATGCCAGCTCCTTTCATTCAGTCAGTAGCTTCAAACATTTCTAGTATATGAATAACATGATGTTTTTCAATGGCAAAAATCAATGAATATTGTAAATGCACAAACAGTAATTTCTCCGCATTGCAAGGTGCAATTCTGAAATTTTTTGCTTTTTCCTGCTCCTCTTAGCATGATAAAGAAGATTCAAAGAGAGTGAGATGCCAGCTCCTTTCATTCAGTCAGTAGCTTCAATCATTTCTGGACGTTTTTCAATGGCAAAAATCAATGAATATTGTAAATGCACAAACAGTAATTTCTCCGCATTGCAAGGTGCAATTCTGAAATTTTTTGCTTTTTCCTGCTCCTCTTAGCATGATAAAGAAGATTCAAAGAGAGTGAGATGCCAGCTCCTTTCATTCAGTCAGTAGCTTCAATCATTTCTGGACGTTTTTCAATGGCAAAAATCAATGAATATTGTAAATGCACAAACAGTAATTTCTCCGCATTGCAAGGTGCAATTCTGAAATTTTTTGCTTTTTCCTGCTCCTCTTAGCATGATAAAGAAGATTCAAAGAGAGTGAGATGCCAGCTCCTTTCATTCAGTCAGTAGCTTCAATCATTTCTGGTATATGAATAACATGATGTTTTTCAATGGCAAAAATCAATGAATATTGTAAATGCACAAACAGTAATTTCTCCGCATTGCAAGGTGCAATTCTGAAATTTTTTGCTTTTTCCTGCTCCTCTTAGCATGATAAAGAAGATTCAAAGAGAGTGAGATGCCAGCTCCTTTCATTCAGTCAGCAGCTTCAATCATTTCTGGACATTTTTCAATGGCAAAAATCAATGAATATTGTAAATGCACAAACAGTAATTTCTCCGCATTGCAAGGTGCAATTCTGAAATTTTTTGCTTTTTCCTGCTCCTCTTAGCATGATAAAGAAGATTCAAAGAGAGTGAGATGCCAGCTCCTTTCATTCAGTCAGTAGCTTCAAACATTTCTGGTATATGAATAACATGATGTTTTTCAATGGCAAAAATCAATGAATATTGTAAAAGCACAAACAGTAATTTCTCCGCATTGCAAGGTGCAATTCTGAAATTTTTTGCTTTTTCCTGCTCCTCTTAGCATGATAAAGAAGATTCAAAGAGAGTGAGATGCCAGCTCCTTTCATTCAGTCAGTAGCTTCAATCATTTCTGGACGTTTTTCAATGGCAAAAATCAATGAATATTGTAAATGCACAAACAGTAATTTCTCCGCATTGCAAGGTGCAATTCTGAAATTTTTTGCTTTTTCCTGCTCCTCTTAGCATGATAAAGAAGATTCAAAGAGAGTGAGATGCCAGCTCCTTTCATTCAGTCAGTAGCTTCAATCATTTCTGGTATATGAATAACATGATGTTTTTCAATGGCAAAAATCAATGAATATTGTAAATGCACAAACAGTAATTTCTCCGCATTGCAAGTTGCAATTCTGAAATTTTTTGCTTTTTCCTGCTCCTCTTAGCATGATAAAGAAGATTCAAAGAGAGTGAGATGCCAGCTCCTTTCATTCAGTCAGTAGCTTCAATTATTTCTGGACGTTTTTCAATGGCAAAAATCAATGAATATTGTAAATGCACAAACAGTAATTTCTCCGCATTGCAAGGTGCAATTCTGAAATTTTTTGCTTTTTCCTGCTCCTCTTAGCATGATAAAGAAGATTCAAAGAGAGTGAGATGCCAGCTCCTTTCATTCAGTCAGTTGCTTCAATCATTTCTGGACGTTTTTCAATGGCAAAAATCAGTGAATATTGTAAATGCACAAACAGTAATTTCTCCGCATTGCAAGGTGCAATTCTGAAATTTTTTGCTTTTTCCTGCTCCTCTTAGCATGATAAAGAAGATTCAAAGAGAGTGAGATGCCAGCTCCTTTCATTCAGTCAGTAGCTTCAATCATTTCTGGACGTTTTTCAATGGCAAAAATCAATGAATATTGTAAATGCACAAACAGTAATTTCTCCGCATTGCAAGGTGCAATTCTGAAATTTTTTGCTTTTTCCTGCTCCTCTTTGCATGATAAAGAAGATTCAAAGAGAGTGAGATGCCAGCTCCTTTCATTCAGTCAGTAGCTTCAATCATTTCTGGTATATGAATAACATGATGTTTTTCAATGGCAAAAATCAATGAATATTGAAAATGCACAAACAGTAATTTCTCCGCATTGCAAGGTGCAATTCTGAAATTTTTGGCTTTTTCCTGCTCCTCTTAGCATGATAAAGAAGATTCAAAGAGAGTGAGATGCCAGCTCCTTTCATTCAGTCAGTAGCTTCAATCATTTCTGGATGTTTTTCAATGGCAAAAATCAATGAATATTGTAAATGCACAAACAGTAATTTCTCCGCATTGCAAGGTGCAATTCTGAAATTTTTTGCTTTTTCCTGCTCCTCTTAGCATGATAAAGAAGATTCAAAGAGAGTGAGATGCCAGCTCCTTTCATTCAGTCAGTAGCTTCAATCATTTCTGGACGTTTTTCAATGGCAAAAATCAATGAATATTGTAAATGCACAAACAGTAATTTCTCCGCATTGCAAGGTGCAATTCTGAAATTTTTTGCTTTTTCCTGCTCCTCTTAGCATGATAAAGAAGATTCAAAGAGAGTGAGATGCCAGCTCCTTTCATTCAGTCAGTAGCTTCAATCATTTCTGGACGTTTTTCAATGGCAAAAATCAATGAATATTGTAAATGCACAAACAGTAATTTCTCCGCATTGCAAGGTGCAATTCTGAAATTTTTTGCTTTTTCCTGCTCCTCTTAGCATGATAAAGAAGATTCAAAGAGAGTGAGATGCCAGCTCCTTTCACTCAGTCAGTAGCTTCAATCATTTCTGGTATATGAATAACATGATGTTTTTCAATGGCAAAAATCAATGAATATTGTAAATGCACAAACAGTAATTTCTCCGCATTGCAAGGTGCAATTCTGAAATTTTTTGCTTTTTCCTGCTCCTCTTAGCATGATAAAGAAGATTCAAAGAGAGTGAGATTCCAGCTCCTTTCATTCAGTCAGTAGCTTCAATCATTTCTGGACGTTTTTCAATGGCAAAAATCAATGAATATTGTAAATGCACAAACAGTAATTTCTCCGCATTGCAAGGTGCAATTCTGAAATTTTTTGCTTTTTCCTGCTCCTCTTAGCATGATAAAGAAGATTCAAAGAGAGTGAGATGCCAGCTCCTTTCATTCAGTCAGTAGCTTCAATCATTTCTGGACGTTTTTCAATGACAAAAATCAATGAATATTGTAAATGCACAAACAGTAATTTCTCCGCATTGCAAGATGCAATTCTGAAATTTTTTGCTTTTTCCTGCTCCTCTTAGCATGATAAAAAAGATTCAAAGAGAGTGAGATGCCAGCTCCTTTCATTCAGTCAGTAGCTTCAATCATTTCTGGACGTTTTTCAATGGCAAAAATCAATGAATATTGTAAATGCACAAACAGTAATTTCTCCGCATTGCAAGGTGCAATTCTGAAATTTTTTGCTTTTTCCTGCTCCTCTTAGCATGATAAAGAAGATTCAAAGAGAGTGAGATGCCAGCTCCTTTCATTCAGTCAGTAGCTTCAATCATTTCTGGTATATGAATAACATGATGTTTTTCAATGGCAAAAATCAATGAATATTGTAAATGCACAAACAGTAATTTCTCCGCATTGCAAGGTGCAATTCTGAAATTTTTTGCTTTTTCCTGCTCCTCTTAGCATGATAAAGAAGATTCAAAGAGAGTGAGATGCCAGCTCCTTTCATTCAGTCAGTAGCTTCAATCATTTCTGGACGTTTTTCAATGGCAAAAATCAATGAATATTGTAAATGCACAAACAGTAATTTCTCCGCATTGAAGGTGCAATTTTGAAATTTTTTGCTTTTTCCTGCTCCTCTTAGCATGATAAAGAAGATTCAAAGAGAGTGAGATGCCAGCTCCTTTCATTCAGTCAGTAGCTTCAGTCATTTCTGGACGTTTTTCAATGGCAAAAATCAATGAATATTGTAAATGCACAAACAGTAATTTCTCCGCATTGCAAGGTGCAATTCTGAAATTTTTTGCTTTTTCCTGCTCCTCTTAGCATGATAAAGAAGATTCAAAGAGAGTGAGATGCCAGCTCCTTTCATTCAGTCAGTAGCTTCAAACATTTCTGGTATAAACATTTCTGGACGTTTTTCAATGGCAAAAATCAATGAATATTGTAAATGCACAAACAGTAATATCTCCACATTGCAAGGTGCAATTCTGAAATTTTTTGCTTTTTCCTGCTAATCCTAGCATGATAAAGAAGATTCAAATAGAGTGAGATGCCAGCTCCTTTCATTCAGTCAGTAGCTTCAAACATTTCTGGACGTTTTTCAATGGCACAATTCAATGAATATTGTAAATGCACAAACAGTAATATCTCCACATTGCCAGGTGCAATTCTGAAATTTTTTGCTTTTTCCTGCTAATCCTAGCATGATAAAGAAGATTCAAAGAGAGTGAGATGCCAGCTCCTTTCATTCAGTCAGTAGCTTCAATCATTTCTGGACGTTTTTCAATGGCAAAAATCAATGAATATTGTAAATGCACAAACAGTAATTTCTCCGCATTGCAAGGTGCAATTCTGAAATTTTTTGCTTTTTCCTGCTCCTCTTAGCATGATAAAGAAGATTCAAAGAGAGTGAGATGCCAGCTCCTTTCATTCAGTCAGTAGCTTCAATCATTTCTGGACGTTTTTCAATGGCAAAAATCAATGAATATTGTAAATGCACAAACAGTAATTTCTCCGCATTGCAAGGTGCAATTCTGAAATTTTTTGCTTTTTACTGCTCCTCTTAGCATGATAAAGAAGATTCAAAGAGAGTGAGATGCCAGCTCCTTTCATTCAGTCAGTAGCTTCAATCATTTCTGGTATATGAATAACATGATGTTTTTCAATGGCAAAAATCA
>NW_027366949.1:0-63843 GCF_046119375.1 Phyllobates terribilis
TTCAAAACAACAACTTCAACAAACATTGATTATGGAAGGGAAATCTAGCTAGATAGATGACCTTTGTTGGTCACTTCCACAACATCAAATGTGTTGGGGGATGCCTCCTCTAAGGCATAGAACTGGTTTGGGGCTCCACAATAGCCTGTGCTCATCCATAGCTAAGCCAGAAGTTACCTTGCCAATGAGGGTTGTAAGGTCACTTCTAAGCTTCTTTGCCCTTGATCTTGTCATGGGTCCGGGGCTTGGCTCATCATGGGGTACTTCCTTAGGCTTCTTAGATGGTCCTCCATCAGTTACACCTCTCATTGATCAAATGAACAAGAGGATGCAAGGTGAGCGCAAAAAGCAAAGGCCCTAAAGGATCTCCTTGTTGAACGCCTTGACATGACCACAAAATAGAATCACCATAATATAACCTGGTTGGTTGTGCGTAACAGAACTCAACCCAAGGGGACAGATATGGAAAGCGGTTACGAACCTCAAGAAGCATGGTACCATGGTCTAACAAGTTAAAAGCATTCTTAAAGTCAATCAGAAGCATAGACATACTATCGTCCCCCCCTTTCACCTCAACCAGCCTGTTGACAGCATGAAGGATAGCCTCACCCCCATTAGCAACTCCCACTCTAAACTGAAAGTCCCCTAAATAGTTCCCAACCTCACTCACAACCACACTACCTGCAACTTTAGAGACAAGCCTCCTCCAGACCGTCCCAACTGCAATAGATCGGATGCCTCCATTAGGCTTAACCAGAGGCGTAAGCGGAGCACTAGCAGCAAACTCACCCAATGAAGGGGGGCACATACCAGCAAGGAACAAATTAACCACCAATGTGACCGAGGTGGCTAAATCATCAGCAACAACAATAACCGCTTTCCTCAAAGCATCAACAAGGTGTTGTGCCCGAAATCCATCGCGCCCACAAGATGTGCCCTTAGGAAAGCTTTTGATCTTACCTAACACAACCTCCTTGGTGACGGAAAATTGCCTCGCTAACACCACCAGCGGGAGGTAGAATAAGAGCCGGAGAATGGGGTTGCTTCTCCTCTAACTCTCTCAAAGTCTCTATGATACTGGGCGCAACCCCAGAGGAAGTCAAGACCCGAATAACAAAGGTGAAATGCCCATCACCCACTTTCCTCAAACACTGCCTCCTATTCACCTCCTCCAGACTAGTTTCCCTCTGCACAACACTATCTACATCCCCAGTAGACCCAAAACCATCAACCCCATCCTTAAGAACCTCTCTGATCAAAATCTCTGGCCCACCGGGCTCTCTCCAAACCTTGAGAGCACGAGCAATACCTTCAACCTGACAACACCCCTTCCTCCCCCTCCTGATACCGGGCCGAGACCGAATAACCTAAGGATGCACAAAGGAAGGAGTAGCAACAAGATCCAAGAGGAAATATCACGAGGAGACGCAATGACCTTGTCCAAAGCAGCTTTAAGGCAACGTGAAAAACAAATCCGGTTAGCACTGTGAATAGTTTTCATTGTACGACAATTGCCCGCAAAAACTTCATGCAACAAATCAAGGTTAACCGAAAAGTAGAAAATGCGACGTCAGTGGCAACCAAATCAACAATACCATCACTATTACCACTACCGAGCGAAGGGGGGCGCTGGATCCCCTGAATGTAGAACATGGGACCATCAGGAAGGCCCCTACAAAGTGGTCCCGAAACATCAAAACTATCCCCATGTTTGCAACTTCTAGAAAATGCATGCGTGCATAAACAAGTACCATACATCCAAATATTAAGACTCCGCAATGTAGATTCCAAAGCCAAAAAAATATCACCATCACTGGCTATAAGCGCCTCATACCTCTCAATCGCAGACGCGTCTTAAAAATGAGCAATCTTGATGTGCTGGACAAGAGAGCTGGCTTTCAAACCTCTACCTCCACTGTTGCGCAGTGATCATGTGCACGAAAAGGACAAATAAAATACATCTCAACAGCCAACAAGCAATTCAATAAAAGAACAACAAATAGATGATATTTCTGCACAGAGCACGGAGCACATCAGATCAAACCACAAATGAACAATCACCGTACACGAGGCTCTGAGCACATGAGCACAACACAAATGAAAATCTGCATTAAACAAAAAGCACTAGGCAGACAATGCACCGCAAACAGCCGAAAATGAATACAAACCAAAAGCAAGACAAGGGCCGATTCAAAATCGGGAAACCCCACCCTACATCACCGAAATTTCAAACGAACCAAGAAACACTTCACAACAGCTTACAAAATCCAAAAACCAGTTGGAGAAGAACAGAGTAAGAGGGGAAGAAAACGGGAATGGGAAACCAGTCCGCCGGAGAAGAACAGACAGACCACCAAAGATGAAAGGGGAGGGTGCAAGAAACACGGAAGAGGCACCGGGATCAGGCCGCTCGTGAGGATGCGACCTCCCCTTTGACCGCCGGCTTGAGAGGAGCCGCCAGGGTGCCCGCCGGAGAAGCAGAATGTTGGAAATCACCTAGGGTTTCATGGCCGGAAATCGCGTCAGAACGCTGGAAAATATTAGGCGAAAAAAGTTATTTTTCCGTTACATTCAAATTGAAGTTTCCTAGCAAGAACTTCAGCGCAAAGAATGAATAAGAAAGGGGACAACGGGTCACCTTGTCTTAAGCCCCTTTGAGGGATGAGCATCTCAGTTGGACCGTTGTTAACCAAGAACTGGAAAAGAAACAGTTGTAACACATTCCTTAATCCATTTTATTACCTTGTTGTGGAACCCAAACTTGTTTAGGACCACAAACAAAATCGCCCATTCAATTTTATCATAAGCTTTTTCCATATCCAGTTTAAGCGCCAATCAACCTTCTTTTCCTTTCCTAGCTCTGAAAGAGTGGAAAATTTCGTGAGCAATTAAGATGTTGTCCTGAATAGCTCTATCCGTAACAAAATCTCCTTGTAACGGGTGTATAAGTTTCTAGAGGACAGGTTTAATTATATTGGTAAGTATTTTAGATAGTGTTTATATATTGTTGAACAGAGTCTTCTTTGGCGGTAGTGGTTTGTACTTGACGGATTGTCACATTTAGGAATTAACGTGATAAAATATGGTTTATTTGCTTTAGTATCATTCCAGAGTGGAAAAAGCTTTTCACAACTTTAATAACAAAGGGACCGACAATATGCCAGTATTTTTGATAAAAAAAAATAGTCGACATTCTGTCTGGGCCAGGAGATTTTCCTAGTCCAGTACTAAAAACGGCTTGTTTTATTTCTGAATTTGTTATATCTTTCATGAGATTAGCATTATCAGTATTATCAACTTCTGTGGTTATATTCCTAAGAAATTCTTCCATTTTAATATGATTAATATTAGTTTTGTGGAATTGTTTTTCAAAATATTTTTTAATTTCAGTATAAATATTTTCATGTCCAATTATAATCGTTCCTTGTGAGGTCCTAATTTGTCTAATGATTTTCCTATTTCGTCTTCCAGAAGCAACCTTGTGGAAATAGCCTGAGTTAGTATCAATAAGATTAATATGTTTAATCTTTGCTCATTGACTCTAGTATTTTTTATGAAAAATGAGAATACTTTCTTTTCTCTTTATCAGGTTTTTTGTTTGGTTATCGTTATCAATGTCACGAGAGGGTTTGATAAAATCCTGGATTGGATTTCAAGCAAATTTTGTTCTATTTCCTCTAGCTGTCTAAAAATATTCTCAAATATTGTTTTATTCCATTTCTTAGCCATGGATTTAACCAAAGCTGTTTTTTTAACCAGATTGAACATAAGAGAGCCTGGAGTTGAAGATCGCCACGTCTACCTAACTAAAATTTCAAAATCTTTCCTCTCATTCTAGATATTTTTCAAACTTACAAGGTTGGGCTTTTGACAAGATGTTATTAGAGAGCATTGTAGTAATTAAACAATGATCAGAGGACGAGAAATAAAAATTATGGGCTGAAATTTCAGCGAACCACCGCAAGATCAGAGAGTGGACCAAAGTACGATCTAGTTTCTCATGAATTATATTAATATCCTATTATTTTTTTTCCAGGTGAAACGATTTCCCCAAAAGGAATTTTGCTAACTCACAATTATTGATAAAACTATTAAGTCTAACGAATCTTGAATTTGTCGGGTGATACCTCCTATTTTGTCATCAAGTATTTTTATCTCGTTTAAGTCACCAATTATAAGACAAGGAATCAGGTAATTTTTTACAAACAAGGTAATTTCAGTCCAAAATCCATTCTTTATCAGCCTCACCGGGCGGGGCATAAGCAAAGATAAGCATCAAACAAATATCTCGGCTAAAAACTTTATATTTCACAACTATGAATGTTGTTGATGAAAAGGAGATTTCACAGTGATCATCCATCATTGATAGCTTTTTCATAACATGCATAATCCGCTCGCAAAACCTAGAAGATGGAATAACATGGCAATTATCAAAACCAGCTTTACGCCACATATTTTTTGTTGGTCCCATAGTTGATTTTGTTTCCACGAGGCCTAGCATATTAACATTGTAATTTACACATAGTGTCAATTTCCGTCCATAAATTCTTCCTACTGATACCACGACAGTTCCAAAGACCTATTTTCATATTAAAACCTTGCAATTGCATTTTTTCCTCTTGATAAAAGTATTTATATAATTGTATCATTTTGGAGTAACTCTTTTTTCCTGAAATATGAGTTATACAAAGATTGATTAACATTGCTAACGTTTACTTTTTCAGTAACAGTCCAACCATAATTCTTCTTGAAAGGAATCAAATGACGAATGATCAAATGATCAACATATTGAATTTTTCCATTCTTCCATTTTAAATAAAAGTCCAACTATAATTCTTCCAATGAGACCCAAAGCACTTAGTACTTAGTCTTAGTTCTTGATTTAGTAATTACTTTGTTTTAGTATTGTATTTGTACCGATTGATTAGAACCATGTTCTTCATACTAGTTAAATAGAGAGTACACAGAGTAAGGATATTGGCTATAATATGTAAAGTAGTGTGATGGTAAAAGAAAGGGGATGGACTCCCCTTCTTATTCAGTACAATTCGTATTTCATTTTGCCGGTAAATGGCATGAGATTTGGTAAACTGTGATGTTTGGTAATGAGATTTGGTAAAGTGGATTGCTTGGAAGATCCACTATTACTAGTTTGGTGTTCATTGATAATCTTGTTAATATATTCCTTCCATAGATAAGAGATTTGAAGAAAATTCTGAAAGAAAGACATAACATTCTCCTTATTTATGAGGACAAACCCAACAGGGCAATCCCCGACATAATATATAATTCGACATTGGTAACAATAGAGGTAAGACCACTCATCGACTTTCCGGGCATGTAGGGAGGTTTTAATAGGTAAAAATTGAGAGAAGACATGGCATAATTTTATAGAGTACATGTTTAAGAAATAAAAAGTCAGATATGTGTAGAGAGTAGAGTTGGGTTTACAGTACATGTTCTTCCCGATGAGCCAAGAAGCCAAAGAGAGCGGCAAAGAGTAAAGGTACGAGCGATTTCTTCACCTTCCATCCAACTTGACAGGGGTAGACACCGGTTGAATACTGTTGACGGGGAGGAAAATGGATGTATACCAAACAAACACATCTGACACCATCAACGACTGGAAAGGATGGGTTTGAGAGCCCGTGAATAGTGATGGCTTAATATGAATGGTGGAAAGTAATTTAAACACCCAGATTTGCCATAGCTGAGTAGATGTTCCCTGATTTGGGAAGAGTTGCAGGAACCCTAGAATTTTCAGGTTCTTCTTCTTCTTGCAAATTGGACTGAATTTAAGGGGTTTGATGAGATTCATGATAACAAGACTCGGATTCCAGAGTAAAGAAGGATGATATTGGTTTGATTAGTATGAATGAAGAGATTGAAGTTGGAGATGAGATTAGGGAGAAATTTTCTTTCTCGGTTTTTTGGAGTGTTTGTTTTGAGAGCTGGAGGGAGTAATGATTTTAAAGAGAGATGTAGAAAAGAATGATTTGGGGGATGAATAGCCAGAAAACAGTTTCAGCAGAAGAGATTCGATGATTAGGCATGCGTAGTTGGTGAGAAAGAACGGATTTTGGGGAGAAGGGTTAGGTAAGAGAGGAGAGTTTTTTGTGTTTTTCCAGTTCATATCATTATTATGCCGATGCTGTCTTTAATGCATCTTCTTTCACTTGATATGATAAATAACTCTATTAATTTTTTTCTCTTTCAATAAAATCTCTTTCACTTAAAGGAACAAATAAAATCTATTATTATTTTCTCTCCTTTAGTGCACCTTTTCTTACATAGAAATTATTATCTTATTCTTCGATGTAATATTCTTATCTTAATTGAATTTTAGAGAAAATTGCTAAAAAACACCCTTATATGGGTGAATTTGACTTAAAACACCCCTTATATCACTATTATAAAGCCCCACCCTTATATTGGTTCCGTCAACAAATCCCCACCTATTCCGCTCTGCCGTTAGGAAATCCGTCCAAATCCGTGAAATTACAATTTTGCCCTTAAATTTTGTGTTGAAATTCTGAAAATAACCCTCCTTCTTCTGTTCTTGAACCGTCCATCATCTTCCTCACACTGTTCTTCTTCGATCAGGTTGCATTGTCTTCGATCTTCCATCCTCTTCCTCAAGGTTCGTTTCCTCCTCGTTCTTCTAATCGTCCTTCTTTGTTCTGCTGCTCGAATTACAAATTACAAATTGCTGTAATTTTGTGTTGAAATTACAGCTGTAATTTTGTGTTGAAATTCCTCCTCGTTCTTCTCATCTTCCTTTCTTCGTTCTTCTTCTTTCCTTCTTTCTTTGTTTTGCTGTAATTTTGTGTTGAAATTACCAAATTGTTGCTCGAATTGCTGCTCGAATTTGCTTCGCTCCCCTTCCTTTCTTCGTTCTTCTCGTTGCTGCTCGATTCTGCATCAGCGCCACAAATGTTGAAGAATCAGCTTCGTTCCCCTTCCTTTCTTCGTTCTTCTTCGTTTCTGCAAAAATGCTGCTCGAATTGTTGCTTGAATTTGCTCGAATTTGCTCGAATTGCTTTGTTCTTCTTCTGAATTGATTCGCAATTCTACAACCCTAGCCGGATTCCCTTCTCAAGGTATAGGTGCCAAATCAGGCGAAGCTGAATTCATTTGCAATTCTGCAACCCTAGCCGGAAGTTTTCTTCTTCGAATTGCTTCGTTCTTCTTCGTTCTTCTGCAACCTAGCCGGAATTTGCCGATTGCTTCGTTCTTCTTCGAATTGCTTCTGAATTCATTCAGAATTCCTCAAGGTTCGTTTCCTCCTCGTTCTTCTTCTGAATTCATTCGCATTTTTGTTGGGTTTTTGTTGTTTTGTGCTGCATTTTTGTTGTTTTGTTGTCTTCTGAATTCATTCGCAATGAAGAATCAACAAAGAATCGTCAATTTTGCTGCAACCCTTATATCGATGTTTTTTGTTGCTTTGTTGTCTTCGGAATTTATTCGCAGTGAAGGATCGTCAATGGAATTCGAGCTCAAATGAAGAGCTGTCGTTGATGCTAGAAATACAGAACTCGGTGAAAAGCTCAGGCTTGAAGAAAGCCATCTCCTTAATAAATTTATTTTTCCTTTTTTCACTTGTAATTTTTTAAATTTTTGAAGGGCAAAATTGTAATTTCATGTATTTGGACGAATTTCCTAACGACAGAGAGGGATAGGTGGGGATTTGCTGACGGAACCAATATAAGGGGTGGTGTTTTATAAATAGTGATATAAGGAGTGTTTTAAGTCAAATTCACCCATATAAGGGGTGTTTGTTAGCAAATTTCTCGAATTTTTATGAATTATAAAGTTGAAGATTTTTTCCTCTATAAATGTCTTCTTTTAAATAGTGAAATTTGAAATCTCTAATTTCAATCCTAATACATTATTCTACCATTAGTTTATATTTTAAATGAAATTCAAATGTTAAAATAGATGTTTAGGATAATTCAAAATCAACCAAGCTTCTTCATGAGATTCTTGATTGATTGAAGATATTTTAACTAATGAAATTAGATAGTTAAAAACACTTGATTGAAAATAATAGAGACTCCAATACAGTTATCATTTATTTCCACCTTAAATTGTAATTTTTTAGTCAATGAATGATCATATGTTGAATTGTTGAGTAGTACATTACAAGTTTGTCATCCTTAATTAAATTACATAAGAATTGACTTCTTTAGACAACAAATAGAACCACGTGATCAAATGCATATAAGCTAATCCAGTCTAACCACAAATGTCAATTCCATGTTTTTTACAAGTCTAAGTTGGTATAATTTTCCGGTAACGTAAACAGAATGGAAAAGGATCTAGACTATTTTTACGTTGTTGTTCATTTGTTGTGATGGTTTCGCAACTTGTACTGCAATGCAAGATGGTTGTATGACTCTCTTCGTCAAGGGTATTTGAAACCTCACCCTCATATTGTGGAAACAAATACTCTTGTCAAATGGAGTCATAAGACCATCTTCTAGTCAATTGCAAGTCGTGAACCACCATAACGAATAAACAATAATGTAAAAGTTGTTTAGGTTCTTCCTTTCCGTTTATATTTTCGAAAAATTATAACAAACGAATGTTACTTAAATCAGGCTAAAAGCAGCTGCTATATCCACACTCATGGTGCAATGACAAAGACTGTAGTCCAAGACAGCTTTGTTGAGTCAAATTCACTACTAATAACTCAACGAAGATCTTCCGCGCCTACAATTAGATATGTTGAGCCACAATACTACTCCCTCCGTCCCTATTTTATCTTCTCGTTTGACCGAAAACATTGGTTTTAAGGAAAAAGTAAAGAGTAATAATTATGGATGAAAAAGATAGAGAGAAAGAGTAATAATTGAGTATTGAATGAAGATAAAGTAGTATTGGGAGAGGAGAATTTGTATTGGATAGAGTGAAAATGTATTAAAAATTGAAAAAGTGATTGAAAGGTAGTTTCTATAAATAGAAAGTGGGAAGATAAAAATGGGACACTGGAAAAGGAAAGTGGAAAGATAAAAAGAGACGGAGAGAGTACTACAAAGGACAGAAAATTATACTGCAGATGAATGTAAAAGATCCAAAGCACTAAAATCTCAGATTAACAGAAATATGGCCTAAACAGAGATTCCTATCCTGTGTAAGATAGCTTGAAGGCTCAAGGCTTCATAATATTAGACAAAAATATAATCCGAAGAAGAATAGAATTAATAAGTTTGCATGATCACTATTACATACCAACCTTCATCTGAAGGAATTATCTCACGGTTAAACTGTTAATTTTTCTGTAGTGTAACAACTAACAATTACTGCAGGAGATTCTAGTTTCATATGCAGTTAGTGATGATGATCAACTTGTGATGCATTTAAATTAGAGCATGAATCAATATGTTCACGTATGTAATATGTAGCATAACTCGAGTAGATTAGAAAACTTGGAATGTAAAGTCTTTTAGTAAGCATGGTTTTAGAAGCATTATCAACTTCTACCCTAGTACATCAAATATAATTCCATTATGCATTTCTTCTCACTTTTTCATTCCATAAACTTAGACAAACAACATTCAATCAGAATGGAGTGTTTGAAAAACAAGAAACCAGAAAGAGAAAACAATAGTAAGATGATATGCAGGCCCTAATTTTCATGTAAGAGGAGGGGCCTACAGTTCAGTCATTGCAGTTACAGCATAAATGAAATCAGATAGATCTTACAAAATAATTCAAGGGGCTCATCAACTGATGATCCTTTCTTAAAATGCAGAGGTACGGATAATTTAGTTACAATGTCTCAAAATCTGTATCTCGTTTTAGCCGTTATCACCTAGATCTTATTCAGCACATGAGTAGAGATCTAGAAAATTTAATAATATTATCCTCGGGTAGCAATACCATTTTATACATCGAATAGTATAAAAGGATGTAATGGACAAAAAAGAACAATTGCAGAAATAAGTACTATTTATTATTCGTAGCACCAAATTACATGAATTATCAACTATCAGGAGTAGTATTTACAAAAACAAGTACGCAGATAAATACTTACAAATAGACGAAGCTCAGGTATTCTCAAGCAAATAGGGATCAATGGAAAATCAATCAACATGGATACCTTAATTTGAGCTAGGTATGACTTCTCAGCTGGAACCCATGCTAAAGCTCCATCTGTTTGTAAGCTCAAATTAAAAATATCCTCTTGATACGAAGAACTCATCTTTTTCTGCAGCCTAAGACCACTCCTAGAACGATTTTTACCATCAATTTGCTGGCTGGATCTGTTCCTCTGTTCTCTACTGCTTGAAGATCTTCTCAATTCCGGATGTTTAACCCTCTGAGTGCCCCCTGGCTATGTTACCCCGAGATACGGATACGGATACGGTTACGTCGACACCGATACATATCCGACACAGATACGGTAATGTCAAATTTTACAAAATTTGGATACGACGGGGATACGACACTTGAATTATATGTTTTTAGAAAGGGATTGATATGTATAATAACAATAAAAACAAATAGACAACCATATAGTATCTCAATACTAAGCAAATATCTTATAGAAGCAAATACAATAAAATCAGAAAGCACAACTCTACTAACTTCAATAAAATCATATAGTATTTGCTTTCTTAATTGAATTGACATATTACCAAAGTGGATATTTCTCAAGCACAACACTACTAACTTCATTACTAGCTCCAGATTCATCTTCCATTTCACACTAATTAAAATAAAAGAGTACTAATTCAACAATTTAGTAATTCTTCAATTCAACAATTAATTTCACAATTTATAAGGAAAAAAAAACAGGACACTTACGGACTTATGGAGACTGGACTGGCGGCCAGTGGACTGGCAAGAAGAGAGGCCGGAACACTAAAAGAGCAGGAAGAGAAGGTCAAAGGAAGAGGAGGCCGGAATAGCAGGAAAGAGGGGCTAGGAGAAAGGAAAGGAGGGAACTGCGAGGATGAGGCTGGAACGCCGAGGCAGAGGTCGGAACGGCGAGAGAGGCGGAATGACGAGGCAGAGGCGACTCGCGAAGGATATCAGTAAACGGCGCTGATATGGTGAAATGAGGTCAAACGCGTAGGAGATGAGGGAAAAACCTAACGCGTGTGCTAAAAAAATTAAACTTAAATTTAAATTAAAATCCGGATACTTGTAGGATACGGATACGGGCCATTAACATTAGGATACATTGACCGTATCCGACTTTTTGGTCAACGTATACGTTGACCGTCTCCGACCATTTGGATACGTATTTTCAAGGTATCCGGGAGTATCCTAAGTATCTGATACGGTCACCCTATCCATTTGAAGTATCCGGATATCCTAGCCCCATGGTGATCTCACATTCCTTCTATTCTCCATCTTTCTAAATTGACCATCCCTTCACTATCACTCTGTTTTTTATCTAAGTTACTTTGATCACTTTGAGAACGATAATCACCATGGCTATACCCGATCTAACTGAGCCTCACACTAAGATTGCCAATGCCATCATGTAGGCTAACAGTCCCTTTTCTATTAAAGTCCCTTTGACCACAATTAGCACCATGGAGAACCTAGATATTGAGGAAGATGAACTACTCCCTTTTCTATCCTTATTCCCCTTACCACTTTGGAGTTTGGAGACTGTTAACAACACTGAAAACCTTAGAATTTGAATAGTCATCATCACTAAGATTTCGAGCACGTCTGTCTTGCTTCATTGGCATCCTCGATGCAGATAACCGAGCAAACCCCAGATCCAAACCTCCTTCAATCCTCTCCCAATTCATGTCCGCATGTCGTCAATATCATCTTCAATTCCCTCCTCATCATCATCTGAATTGACCCTGTTATACGGTTTGATGTTGTGGACGACCCCCTTCGGGGAAAAACCTAGAAATAGGGAGACAATCGGGGGTGTCGAAGAGTTATGGCCCGTCTTTCTCAGAGAAGAGGTCGAAGCCGCTAGGCTTTTGAAACCGGTCGCGAGAACCTTAAGCTGTTCATCGGCGACAACGGAGAATAGATCAGGGGCGGATTGTTCGACGACCTCCTATTGTCGATCAGACTTGGCCCCGTTTGTTATAATTTTCTGAATACGTAAACAGAGAGAAAATGAATCTAGATAACTTTCACGTTATTGTTCATCCGTCGAGTTGGTTTTGTAGTTCGTGATGCACCACAAGATGGTAGTGTGACTCCCTTCGTCAAGGGTGTTTGAAACCCCACCCTCATATAGTGGAAACAAATATCCTTGTCGAAGTGAGTCATAAGACCATCTTGTAATGAATTGCAAGTCGCTAACCTACTCAGCGAGTGAACAATCACGTAAAAGTTGTCTAGATTTGTTTCCTTTCCGTTTACGTTTCCGGAAAATTATAAGAAACGGGGCTAAGTCATAATAGTTAGTTTAAAATCAGTTCATAGGCCTATTATTGAGTAAAGATAATAATTTTAATTCGGGAGTAACTAATGGTCATATGTTGATTGTTACTGGCTAAGTGCTAGAGAGATTTTAGGAACTGATAGGCTTTTTTCATTCGGTTATTTATTTTCATATATAAATAGGATACTCTCCTAAATTAATGTATAACAACTTTTAACAATATCCTTCCATATCTTTCATAATTTAATTTTGTATTAGAGTAATTATAAACGATTCGTCTTTCCTTTCAAACTTCAAAACCCATTCCCAACATCGCTCATTTCACAAACGCAATCAAACTCACCACCACAAACTGCATCAATTGGAAATCACAAATCCAAGTCATTCTCACCGGTTACGATTTTTCGTTTCCTCAGTGGCCTCCACCGTGCACCGCCACCGAAAACAACCACAAGAACTACAACTGCTCCCAACCCTGCATACATTGCGTGGATGCGCCAAGACCAGCTTCTTTATGGTGCTTTGATCGGTACACTCACAACATCTGTGGCACCTCTTGTCACTCGTGCCAAAACCACAAAAGAAGCGTGGAATATCCTTGCCCGAACCTACGCCGACCCATCCCAAGGGTCATCTCAACCAACTGGAGGACAGGTTGCACCACATCACCAAGGGTGCACAATCAGTATCAGACTATATGCAAACCATATCGTCTATTGACAAACTTCTAGCCTCATTCGCCAAACCCGCTGATGACGATGATCTTATCGCTCATGTCCTCCGTGGACTTCATGCATCCTACCAAACGGTCATAGATTCCATCAAGGCCCTAGATTCAACTATCCATTCAGACGAGCTTCATGAGAAGTTAATTATCAAAGAGCTAGAACTCAAAACATCTTCTGTTGCTTCCTCCAACTCCCTGCTACTCCCCTAAATGCCCAATCCCATAAAAAATCTACCCATCCTCTCCACAACCCACCTCCACTGGCCTACCGTCCACCCTTTCCACAACCACCTACCCACGTCCCCCAACAGCGCATGGTCCCGCCTAACCTACTTCGGCCTTTTCTTGGCAAGTGACATTGGTGTCACAAAACCGGGCACGTTGTCGCTTACTGTCCACTATTATAAGACAACACCTCTCCTCTCACCCACCACCACCAAAGCCTTGTCCCGCCTCCTTCCTCCCCAGCCACAAGCCAACAATCTCACAACCAACCACCCACACGGCCAATTTCTCCTAGACAACAGTGCATCACACCACGTTACAAATAACATTAAGAATTGCAGCTATATTACCCCTACAATGGATCTGTTAGAAAAGTCTTATGCTATTTAATTATGTTTGAATATTTCCCTAAAGATGCTTAGTCTTTGCAGTTAACTAACATTTAGGAAGTGGACAGTTATTTCCCTTATTTTTAGCACCTCATTTGTAAGCCTATAAAAAGGCACTTTGCAGTTTTAATACACGTTTATGGTTTGTAGTTATTCAGTGTCTAGTTCCTCAAATTACTTGACATTTGGTATCAGAGCAAACAAGATCCACAAGAGTGTTTGATTTATCACAAAGAGAAGTAGATCGTGAGTGAAACACGATGAGTTAAGACAGGTCTCTGGTTAAGGTTCCTCAGTACGAGGGGCACTATGATCACTGGAGTCAACTCATGGAGAATCTCCTTTGCGCTAAGAGTTTATGGCATCTGGCTGAAGAGGGCTTCACTGAACCAGAGGAAGGGAATGTACAGACACCGGCTCAACGCAAAAGCTTGGAAGAACTGAGAATCAAGGATCACCAGGTAAAGCATTTACTTTTCCAGGCAATAGATCGATCTGTTTTTGAGCAAATCTTGGACAGAAGCACCTCCAAGGCTATCTAGGATGCTATGAAAAGCAAGTTCGGAGGAAATGAACGGGTGAAGAGGTCTTTGTTGAATTCTCTGAGGGGAGTTTGAGATACTTGTCATGAGAGACGATGAGAAGATTGACGAGTACTTCAAGAGAGTGATGACGGTGTCGAACAAGATGAGAAGTAATGGAGAGGTAATGACAGATTCGAAGATTGTAGAAAAGATACTTCGAACCTTGACAGATAGGTTCACCTATGTGGTGATCTCAATTGAGGAATCGAGGGACACAAGGAAGATGAAAGTAGATGAGTTGCAGAGCTCCTTGTCAGTTCATGAACAGAAATTCAGAGGATCGGGTTTAGGATAGCAGAGAGAAGATGATGAACATGCTCTAAGTGTAAGGGTCGTGGTAGAGGATCTGTTAGAGGACGTGGCATAGGAAGAGGTAAAACAGTTAACAAAGCCATGGTGGAGTGCTAACTGTCATAGGCTCAGTCACTATGCAACTGAATGCCATAATGAAAGGCACCAGGCTCACTACACAGAGGATGAGGATGATGTATTGTTGATGGCCTTTGTGGAACTACAAGGAACACTATCAAAGGATGTATGGTTTGTTGATTCAGGCTGTTTAAACCACATGTGTGGAGAGCGCAGTATGCTCACAAGTTTGAACACTGAATTTGCTCACAAGGTGAGACTTGGAAATGATCATAGTTTGTTTGTTCATGGAAAAGGAGAAGTGCAGATTATGTTGCAAGGAGTGAAATACACTGTGAGGGATGTTTATTTTGTTCCAGAGTTAAGGAACAACCTGCTCAGTGTTGGTCAGTTACATGAACGTGGTTTTGATGTGTTGTTCAAGGGTAGGAAAAATACAACCTGTAACATCTACCATCCTCACAAAGGAAAGATAGCAGAATCAGTGATGAGAACCAACAGAATGTATGTGGTGCTCACATAATCCTTCTCTGAGACAGAGGAAGAGAAGTGTCTTCACACTGATCTGTCAAACAAAGCTGAACTTTGGCACAACAGATATGGTCACCTAAGCTCAAAGGGCTTCACACCTTTCAGGAGAAAGAAATGGTAATGGGATTACCTGTGTTTGGACCAGAAAAGAGGGTGTGTGAGTCTTGTCTGAAAGGTAAACAACACATGCTTCCATTTCCGAAGCACAGTTCATGGAGAGCAGACAGTAAGTTGCACTGGTACATTCAGATTTATGTGGTCCAATCTCACCTCCCTCAAACAGTGGCAAGAGATACTTGATAACCTTCATTGACGATTATTCTAGGAAAAAATGGGCTTATTTCCTATCTGAAAAGTCTGAAGCTTTCAAGTATTTTAAAGTTTTCAAGGCACAAGTGGAGAAGGAAACATGAGCCTATGTTAAGGGTTTGAGGACCGAAAGAGGAGGTGAATACTGCTCTAAGGAGTATAAAGAGTTCTGTGACAGCAATGAATCAAGAGACAATTGACAACCTCTTTTACTTCCCAACAAAATGGTGTAGATGAGCGCAAAAATCAAACCATAATGAATATGGTAAGAGCTGTGTTGACTGGAAAAGAATGTCTAAGGTTTTCTGGGAAGAAGCAGTGCAATGGACAATACATGTTCTGAATAGATGTCCCACAATGGTTGTTCAAGGATATGACCCTAGAGGAAGCATGGAGTGGCTCCAAGCCTTCAGTGGAACACTTTCGAGTGTTTGGATGTATAGGACATGTTCATGTTACAGACATGAAGAGGAAGAAGCTGGATGCAAAAGCTTGAAAAGTGTACTACTTGGATACAGTAGTGAGTCCAAGGGATATAGATTGCTTGATCCGCTTTCTAAGAAAATACATACCAGTAGGGATGTGATATTTGAAGAAGCATCATCCTGGAATTGGAATCAGGTTTCTGCAGAAAATTCAACTGAAGATTTAAGCTTCAAGGAAGTAGCTTCTGAGGAGGAAACTGAAGCGAATCATGAAGGTAGGATGAGTAGTGAGAATTTTGTTCAACATGATTCCAGAACTGATCAGGATGAGCATGATGTGGTGTCTCCAATCAACAACACATCAAGAAGAGGAAGAAATAGGAAGCCACCAACTTGGACTGCTGATTACATTCTAGGAAACTGCAGCACTGAACTGGATGACCAAGTGAATCTGAGCATGAATGATCCAATGTGTTTTGAGGAGGCTGCTAAATACACACAATGGAGAGAAGCTATGAATGCTGAAATTGCAGCAATAGAGAAAAATGGGACTTGGGAGCTAACAGAGTTGCCTAATGGAGCCAAGAAAATCGGTGTTAAGTGGGTTTTTAAAACAAAATTGCATGAATTGGGAAAGGTGGATAAGTATAAGGCTCGGCAGGTTGTGAAAGGTTTTTCACAAGAGTATGGCATTGATTACACAGAAGTGTTTGCCCCTGTTGCCCGTCTTGATACTGTCAGAATGCTTATTGCTCTTGCTGCTCAGAAAGGTTGGGAAATCCACTAGCTTGATGTAAAGTTAGCTTTTCTTCAAGGAAATTTGGAGGAAGAAGTTTTTGTGGAACAACCGAAGGGGTTTCAAGTCATAGGGAAGGAATACATGGTGTATAAGCTGCACAAAGCTCTATATGGCTTGAAACAAGCACCTAGAGCATGGTTCAACAGAATTGAGGGCTTCCTTGTTAGGGAAGGTTTCACAAGCAGTCAGAATGAACAAACTTTGTTTGTGAAACACAAAGAAGGGAAGGTACTGATTGTAAGTATTTATGTTGATGATTTGCTCTATATCAGTAATGATGAGAAACTGCTTCATGAGTGTAAGTTATCCATGAAGGAGGAATTTGATATGACAAACTTAGGGAGAATGAGATTCTTTCTTGGGATTGAGGTGGTTCAAAGAACAGATGGCATTTTTATTTGTCAAAGGAAGTATGCCTCAGAGGTGATTGAGAAGTTTGAAATGCAAGAGTTTAATGCTGTTAACAATCCAATTGTTCCTAGTCAGAATTTAGTAAAGATGAAGCTGGTGTGCAGGTTGATCCTACTCACTTTAAACAGATGGTGGGAAGCCTGATGTATTTTATAGCAACGAGGCCAGATTTGATGTTTGTTGTGAGTCTTATAAGCAGATTCATGTCTGTTCCTACTGAGTTACACTTTCAGGCAATCAAACGTGTCATGAGATATTTGAAAGGCACACTAAGCCTTGGGATTTGGTACAGACGTGGAGCTGAGAGTGGAATCACTGCTTACACAGATAGTGATTATGCCGGCGATATAAGTGACAGTAAGAGCACTTCTGGATATGTGTTCATGATGAGCGGGGGTGCCATTTCCTGGTCGTCAAGGAAGCATCCCATTGTGATTCTCTCTACCACTTGGGCAGAATATGTAGCTGCTGCTACATGTGCAAGTCAAGCAGTATGGATGGGCAGAGTTCTGAAGGAGATTGAACCATCACAGGCTAAGGAGGTGGTCATGTTCTGTGATAATACCTCCACCATAAAGTTAGCCAGGAACCATGTCTTTCATGGAAGATCAAAGCATATACGGGTAAGATATCACTTCTTGAGAGAGTTAGTGAAAGAAGGAACCATCATCATGGAGTTGTGCGGCATAGAAGAACAGCTTGCTGATATTCAGACAAAGCCACTGAAACTTGGACCATACCAGAAGATCAGAGAAGCACTTGGCATGAAGTTGTTTGAACTCAACTCTACAGAGAGTTAAGTTCAAGGGAGAATATGTTAGAAAAGTCTTATGCTATTTAATTATGTTTGAATATTTCCCTTAAGATGCTTAGTCTTTGCAGTTAACTAGCATTTAGGAAGTGGAGAGTTATTTCCCTTATTTTTAGCATCTCATTTGTAAGCCTATAAAAAGCACTTTGCAGTTTCAATACACGTTGATGGTTTGCAGTTTTTCAGTGTCTAGTTCCTCAAATTACTTGACAAGATCCCTATGAACTGTTTATGGGTAGTGGAGAAGGTTTGCATATTTCACATTCATGAACTATTAATTTAGTGTCATCTGCATATCGACTACATTTGCAAAATGTTTTATGTGTGCCAAAAATGCAGAAAAATATCATCTCTGTTTCACAACTAGCTCTTCAAAATAATTGCTACATCATTTTCTTACCCATTTTCTTTGTTGGGAAGAGGGTAGAAACAGGTCAAACAATCCTTGAAGGCCCATGTGTAGATGGCGTGTATGTCTGGCCCCAAAATTCCCCCCACTGTCAATTTCGCAAATCTATTTGTCTCGCACTCATGGCATCACAAACTAGGCCACCCATCAACGACCACCCTCAAGTTAATTGATCAATCTTTAGGTCTCCAATCCACAAAATTCCAGCAGTCTGATTGTATTTCATGTCAGAAAAATAAGAGCCACAAGCTCCCCTTTCATTCCTCTACATTATGTTCGAATTATTTTCTTTAAGTTATTTTTTCCACATGTATGGATATCTCCGGTTATGTCTTATGATGGATTTAAATACTGTGTGATTTTTGTTGATTATTTCACTTGGTATGTTTGGCTCTATCCTTTGAAACGTAAATCGGATGTTCAATCTACATTTGTCAAATTCCATGCTTTAGTTGAAAATTTCTTCCGACAAAAAATTAAAACCTTTTATTTTGATAGTGGGGGTGAATTATTGGCCTTGAAGTCTTTCTTTAATGCAAACGGCACCATCCACTTCACTTCACTTCACCGCCACGTACACCAGAACATAATGGAATTTCGTGATGAAAACATCGTCGTTTGGTCGAAACAAGTCTCGCTCTCCTTACACATTCGAGTATGCCCATTGAATTTTGGTCACACGCCTTTCTCACAGCGGCATACCTCATAAATCGACTACCATCCTCCATCATTAATAATCAGTCGTCATTTTTCAAAGTGTTTCATAAAAATGCATATTACTCGAAATTTAAGAGTTTTGGATGTATGTGTTTTCTTTGATTATGACGTTACACTACTCATAAATTGGACCTGAAATCCACTGTTTGTGTATTTGTAGGTAATTGTACAAATCAGATTGCGTACTACTGTCTTGATCCACAAACACGGAAAATATACACATCCCGCCATGTTCAATTCATTGAACACAATTTTCCATTTCAAACTCTCCCACTAAACCAACCTCCACTTCCTCATTACCTACAGAAGAATAGGCCCGAATCAATAATCCACTCCTGAGATTTGGGAACCTACAACCCACTATCCTTATAACATCGGCCCACTCCATCCCTCCATCCATAACCTCCTCTCCATCTCAATAGCCCAACCCAGTTACCTCTTCAACTAACCAGCCTACTAACCCAACTTCACAAGAATTAAACTCTATCAACCAGGCCCGTACCCCGCCACCTCCCCCACCTTCTTTTCCTACATCTTTACAACCTCCATCGCCAGAAACCCAAACCACACCTCCTCCTCCTCAAAGGCTCAAACCATGGCTTGAAATGGAATAATAACACGTTTCAAAAACAACGTTGTTAAGCCTATACAAAAGCTAAACCTCTCCGCTCAACTCTATCTAACCCAAGAACCCAAAAACATTACACAAGCTCTCAAAGATCCCCTATGGAGATAAGCTACGAAGAAAGAGTTTGACGCTCTTACCAATAACAACACATGGACACTCGTCCTCCTTCACCATCTCAAAACCTTATTGGATGTAAATGAATTTTCGGATCAAATACCTTGCCGACGGGTCCATTGATAGGTTCAAAGCAAGGTTGGTGTCGGGGCGGGTCCCGCGACCTGATTTTGTGCCCGATAGATTTCTGGCTCACATAAGAGAAAAAGGAAAAAGACCCATTAAAGAGCGGCCCATATAACTTTTCTTATAAAGTAGGACCTTCCGTGCTACACACGGACTTTGATTATTCTATTGTGATTACACTACGTGCTTTTTTATATTATATGTGATAAGATTAGAAGATTAGACCTAGAATCTTTTTGCCCGTGCTTTTCACGGGTCTTATGTATATCAATATTTTAGCTTATATGATGAGATTGATTGATATTTCATGTAGGTCTAATTCTAAGTTATTTCATACAATGTTAAATAGGTCTAATTCTAATCAGTGTAAACGTCCATATATGTTATACACAACTAAATAGCTTTTATTGAAAATAGGTCTTATGTCCTCAATTACTTTTGACACCATAATAACCATAAATTACATGCAAAACCCATAATTTTTTAAAAATGCCCTCAATTACTGTTTGGTGACACCCCTAAAAGTTCATTTATATATACGTCGATATTAGATACTTGGTATTAGATACTTGATATTAGATTAGATAAATATATTAGTTATAGATAGATTAGATTAAATTTGTATTTTAAAATCTTCCATACTTAATATAATCATATATCAATTTTATCTTTTAATTAGATAACATGTCAATTTCGGTCAAGTTGTTATAATAAGTTAAAGCATTAGATTTTGATATCTTTTTTAGCTAAAGACAATTACTCAGAAATATTGAGTCATTTATTTTCTAAGAGTTAAACTAATGAGAACTACTTGAGTTTTCTTTTTATCTTTTAAGATTAATTAGAAGATATTTAATAGGGTATATTGAGGACATATTATTTTTGATATGTGCATGATACTTATATATTAGAAATGTGATTATAAAATTTTAAAGGTACACATGGAGGTTGTCATGTATATGATTTTGAATTAAAAATAATATTACATATTAAACATTATTTTCAAATAATACAATTGAACTTTGCGATTTTGATTTCTTTAATATGCTTTACTCAATATTTGATAAAATATTTATATAAACATAATATTACATATTAAACATTATTTTCAAATAATACAATTGAACTTTGCGATTGTGATTTCTTTAATATGATTTACTCAACATTTGATAAAATGTTTATATTTTTATCAGCGGATAAATATTTTTTGTGTAATTTGATACTCGTATGGAATTATAAATTATGTACAAAACTAAGTTGAAAATAATACATTTGTTTTTTAAAATACTCCATTAATTTTTAGTAGGATGAGTTACTGGTCATTTATTATTTTTGAACTCTTGTAACTTCTGCGTTAAATGCCATTACTTTGGCCGGATGAATTGAATTGTTAAATGTCATTACTTTGGCCATATGAATACAATTAGACATTTACTGAAAAAGGTAAGGCCTAACTATTATATCTAATAGATAGATACTATGATGCGGGACATGGAGAAGGGATCACTTTTTCATCCGTACTTAAACTCTGCCGAAATTCAGAGTCGAAAGTACTCCGTTGTCTTATTGTCCTCGAGCACTTCCCATAACGCATTCCCCTCTATTGAGCTGCTACTGACTTGAGCGTCGGAGAGCCACATCCAGAGGAAGCCCCCCCTTTCCCCTGGATTTGGTCGTGCAGGTACATCCACGAGGACTTACCAAGGACTATTCGATGAGCACTTTGAACTCTGGAGCTTAAACCGCCTTTACCCTCAGCTAAGGAAGACAAGAGTGAATCTGAGCCTCTCGTCGAGACGTGTTGACTCTACGAGGAACTTGAGCAGTTGCCTCTAATGGGTTGGGCAAATCGAACAACTGTCAAGAAGGCCATAGGAGAGACACCCTTCACACTCGCGTACGGTATCGAGGCGGTGGTACTCGTCGATCATCTATTCCCGACGGATAGAATCATCCAGTACGAAGAGGGTGCGAACGACGAAAAAATGACGCATGAATTACAATTTCGAGAAGAAGTGCGCGAGCTAGCGACTATACGAGTAGCTAACCACAAGGCCGCTGTAGCAAAGTACTACAATAAAAAGGTCAAGCCTCGGGGTTTCACGAAGGGCGACATGGTTATACGAAAGACAGAAGGGGGTAAGCTAGACCCCAATTGGTAAGGGCCATACATCGTCGAGGCTGAAATAGTGCCAGGGGCTTACAAGCTCAAGGATAGTGCTGGGAACCGCATCGCAAACTTGTGGAATGTGATGCGGCTCCGCAAATACTACCCTTAGCGCCCGCACGCCTCGCCAATAAGGCGAGGAAGTAAGTTAAGGCTCGTCGAGGCCTTAACAACAAACACGGTACAAGTGAGAGAGCCACACTCACTCGACCGCCTAAGTACAATGGCACCTTATATCCGGCTGCGTCCTTGGGGCAAGAGGGCCCCGAGCCAGTCACGGATACTAATACAAGGTACATACCTTAGCCTTCTTATTAATTCCGAGCATGACTCGAGGATCATTAATGCCATTTTTCCCCTTGCTACGCAGGGATGACTAGGCATAATTACTATATCCGGCTGCGTCCTTGGGGCACGAGGGCCCCGAGCCAGTTACGGTTACTCATACAAGGTACATACCTTTGCCCTCTTATTAATTCCGATCATGACTCGACGATCATTTATGCCCTTTTTTCCCCTTGCTACGCAGGGATGACTAGGCATAATTACCATATCCGGCTGCGTCCTTGGGGCACGAGGGCCCCGAGCCAGTCACGGTTACTCATACAAGGTACATACCTTAGCCCAATTATTAATTCCGAGAATGACTCGACAATCACTAAATGCCATTTTCACCTTGCTACGCAGGGATGACGAGGCATAATTACTATATCCGACTACGTCCTTGGGGCACGAGGGCCCCGAGCCAGTCACAGTTACTCATACAAGGTACATACCTTAGCCCAATTATTAATTCCAAGAATGACTCAACGATCACTAAATTCCATTTTCCCCTTGCTATGCAGGGATGACTAGACTCAATTACTATATCCGGTTGCGTCCTTGGGGCACGAGGGCCCCGATCCAGTCACGGTTACTCATGTAAGGTACATATCTTTGCACCATTTTTTAAATCCGAGCACGCCTCGACGACACTAAATGCCATTTCCCCTTGTTACACAGGGATGACAATAGCTACGACTACGCCGTTAGAACGCGAAGGTCTCGAGCGAGTTATTAGCATCATGCACGGTGCAAGAAGTCTCGAATAAGGGACAACTCACGAAAGCAATATCAAAGGGTTACAGGGCCAACGCGCACGCATCGTTCAAAGCGTGTCATGCAAAAGCATATTTATAGAGAGGAGATAGCCCAAGAACATGATTCGCCAACGCATTATATTTTATACAACATATTTGTCATACAAACACCTTTCTTATAGGCCCACACTTGACCATGTTAGCGTGCGACAATTTGTTATGTTATTCTACTTTTTCAATGAATACAATATCAGACATTTTTTTCAATCACTTACAAACGCCCACAACCTTGTGCAATACCTTTCCTCGCATACGACGTATGGTCGAAAAGGCAGGGGGTGGCAGGCCGGGTTGTGGAAGACAAGTATAATTAAGAGAAAATAAACATTAAAGTGGCGATCCAACATGAGTTTACAAAATATCCATGGAAAAAGACAGAGTTACGTTACAATTAAGAAAAAATATATATAAACATTCTTGTCACTATTGCGGAGCTGGTGAGTTGTGAGGAGGGGGAGCCGCCGAGGTCTTCGCCGCAGCCTTCATCGCGCGCGCAACCCTCGCAAAGGCCAACCCACCATGAGGAACCTCTTTCTCACGACCAACAGCGGGAGCACTCACCTTAGGGATAGTAGTAACATTCACGCCTCTAGGGTTTTATCGTCGTCCATGGAATAAGCTCCGAGAGGGGCCGGAATGTACTCGGTCGGGATCAGGGGATATCTGTACAACTTCGCGTTGTCAATCTTGAAATTCGGAAGACCCTGCTCGGCCGCTTGAAGCTTGGACACCTCGCAGAAGGCGTTCACCTGGTATTGCGCGAGATAACGTTGCCGAGATCCCTCGTGATGACCAGAGGAATAATGCTCAATGGCCTCTTGACGGGCTCGCGCGAGCAATCCCTCATGGTCCCTCAGCACCCTATCGAGCTCGTCCTCCGCTCTCTTCCTCCCCTTAGACTCCTTCCTCCTCTCCCCGGACTCTTTTTTCCTCTCCTCGGCCTCTAGGGCCAGTTCGAGGTCCAACTCTTTAACACGCTTGTCCATCGCATCTAGAGAAGCTTGCAGGACCGCCTTCTCCTTGGCTGCGTCTTCCTGGACTCTATTCACGGACGCCCTCAACTCCTGGACAGTTCTCTCGAGCTCACCATAGCTTTGTGTTAGCTCGGCCGAGGCTCGTTTAGTCCGGTTGTTGTATTTAGTCAAGGCAGCCATGCACAGGTGGATGGCCTAAAGAGAAGAAAAACGTTAACAAAGTTTCAAAGGAAATCATGGACCTAAACAAAGAACTCTAGGAGACTCATCCCTGCAACTAGCTGAGACTCGAGGACCGTCTTGTCTTCGGTCATATTCCTTATGATATGTGGAGGGAAGGAATAGGAATGACCCGTGCAAGGACTTGGTCGAAGAGCTCAGGGGTCAAGAGGAACCCTCCAGCGCTTCGGCTAGAGGAGACGTCCACGATGTTCAGAGGGACAGGGCTCGACGGTGTCCTCGTCGAGCTTGACGGATCAACTGCCCTCTTCTGAACATGGCATTTCTTGCAAGGTTATGAGGAGTTTTTCGAGGACAGAGCCCACTTCTTCTTTAGGTGCTCAGAGAGAGGAACATCGTCCTCAGGAAGAACGTCTATCGGGGGAAGCCGAGACTCCTCGACATTAGGCTGAGTAAGTACGACATGGGACGATTGGTGGTGTGGAGGCACCACATGATCCTCATCGTCTTCAATATTCACAAAGTCGAAAGCTACATCTGCAGTATCAAGAAAACAAGTCAGAAACGCATAAGCATGTCAAAACACAAGAGTTAATGTTAGAATAAGATATCCCTACTACGAGGAGGAGGAATCAAACTAAGTCCTCGTCGAGCCAAGAGGTCGATAGTCACTATATCGTTGTATCTGTTAGGGCTTAATTTGCAAAACCCGCAAAAGTCTTCCCTGGCCTTCTGGAGCTGCTCGGCCATATACATAGTATCCCACTCGGCGACCCTGGACACGCGGACGCGGTGATTCACCCTGTGTTCCCGGGGAGGTTTAATTATAATCCATCAATGATTCCATCCAGTCTCGTTGCCGGACATCTTATATTGAACGGGGATATACATGCAGGTACATGTGACGAGTCCCCATGTGTAATTGGTGGGCTTGTACAAGGCCCGGAAGAGGTGGGCGGGAGGAGCATAGCCGATATCTTGGAAACGAAGCTGAAAGGCAGTCATATGCCTCTAGAAGTTAGGATGAACTTGAGTCGGACTAAGTTGAAACTCGTCAAGAATATCTCGAATAAACTAGGCGCGGGGCAACTGAAAGCCTGCGAGCAAGGCGTGGCGGCTAATAGGGAAGTAAGGGCCGTAGTTGTCAAGCATCATCCCTTTCAAGATCGGCAGGGTTAAGACCGTCCCAGCGGGGAAGGGAAACTCAGTAGCATAGTCCACTAGATAACGGGCTTTGAAAGTTGAAGTCGAGACCCTCATTTCGTAACCTTCGACCACACAGGGAACTGGAGCGATGCGCCCATCCAAAATAAGCACGCGTGGGGATCGAGCATGCACGATAGGGGGTACAGCCACATCCTCGAGCACTGAGGGCTTGGGTGACGGTGGAAAGGTGTCATAAATACAAGTAGTAGCTTGGGAGGCGGTTCCTCGGGTGCTTGTTCCAGCCTCACCTGGAGATTGGGCCTCCAGGTCCTCGTCCCCAGAAAAGGGTGGATAAGAGACCGTCGACGACGAGTTCTCCTCGAGGGGGTCAGACTCCCGGAAACTCACCTCCGAGTCTCAAACTGAGGAGGTGCTTTGATCTGCGGCAAGATAGAAAAATTAGTCCTCGAGGTCTAAGTTACCCCGCGAAGAGAAATGAAACATATTTCAAAACTATCTCTCGTCGAGTAGAAGGAAAGACGAGAGGGTGGAACCTTCGCGAGGTACCCCGAGAACTGGGACAGAAACAAAAAGAAAAATAAATAGGCTGGAAAAGAGAGGGGCAAAAGGGTAAAATCCTGTTTGCAGAGCCGGAAAGTCGCATTTATGGCGATAAGACAAAAGGAGAGGGGGAGCTCTGACAAGAGCGGCGCGTTTTCCTAAAAGACGTTTCAAACCCCCCCGCCGCCATTAAAGCAGACTGCCAAAAGCTTTGAAAAACAGGCATTAATGGCGGAGAATATTTGTCCTCCACCATCAATGCCAAGAAGGAGTTTGAATGAGGCAGGTTTGCTCGGCACCGGTTTAATCCACCGGTATAGAAAAATCCGATCATTTCTTGATTAAGTAATTTTGCTCGAAAGAAACACGAATGCAAGTGCGATCGCAAGTAGGGGAAGATCAAAGCAAGAAAAGCAATAAGAACAAATCAAGAACTAACGTATGAACTCAAAAAGGGAAAAGGTGGAGAGAACTAACCAGTGCGATAAGCCATGTGTAGAGAAGAGGAAATAAGTGCCGGTGAAGAAGAGTAAGCAGAGGAAGCACCACGGACGTCGTCGGAGGAGGATTGGAGTATCGCTGGAAAGTTGAAGGAGAAAAGAGAGAGTGGAAGATGAAAACTATGAGAGACGGTAAAAAGTAAGAGAAAATGCTAAGGGTCCCCTTTTATAGTAGGAGGGAGACGAAGCGTCGGCAGCCCTTGACGCGACAAGTGGCAAAGATGAGAACAAAGCCAGCCCAAAAGCAGTTGTCTTAAGTAAATTAAAAAATGGCGCGAGAAGGAAAACGTTATAAGAGGGAACGAACGGAGACACCAACATCGCAACTCGCAAGAGGTGGACGAGGAACAGTCATCAAGTGCCTCGTCGAGCGTCCAGTCAACTATCCATGGAAGCCGCATCCAGGTAAGTTATACTATACTACTCGTCGAGCAGATATCCATCAAAGCTCAGTGCAGGCCTGTGAGACCTCACCTCGATCAAAGAAGGCACACGATCCTCGAGCAAGAGGTACTCGAGGACCCTGTGGGGCTGGATGTTGGGGCGGGTCTCGTGACCTGATTTTGTGCCTGATAGATTTCTAGCTCAAATAAGAGAAAAGGGAAAAAGGCTCATTAAAGAGCAGCCCATATAGCTTTTCTTATAAATACTATGATGCGGGACACAGAGAAGGGATCACTTTTTCATCTGTACTTAAACTATGCCGAAATTCAGAGCCGAAAGTACTACGTTGTCTTATTATCCTCGAGCACTTCCCATAACGCATTCCCCTCTATTGAGCTGCTATTGACTTGAGCATCGGAGAGCCAAATCTAGAGGAAGCCCCCCCCCTTTCCCCTGGATTTAGTCGTGCAGGTACATCCACGAGAACTCACCAAGGACTATTCGACGAGCACTTCAAACTCTGGGAGCTTAAACCGCCTTTACACTCAGCTAAGGAAGACAAGAGTGAATCTGAGTCTCTCGTCGAGACGTTTTGACTCTACGAGGAACTTGGGCTTCAACAGTTGGTAGCCAAGGGGTTCCATTAACGCCATGAGTGGGACTATAATGAGACGTTTAGTCCCGTCGTCAAACTCGTGATTGTCTGTGTCATCCTCACACTAGCTATCTCTCGCTCTTGGAAACTCAAGCAACTCAACATCAACAACGCCTTCCTTCAAAGAAATCTCCAAGATGAAGTTTTTATCATCCAACCACCTAGTTTTCTTGACCATGCTCATCCCGACTACATTTGTAAATTGAACCGCTCTCTTTATGGCTTGAAACAGGCGCCTAGAGCGTGGTACAATGAGCTCTGCAGCTTTCTCATTTAACTCGGGTCTGTCAACACTATCTTTGACGCCTCTTTGTTTGTTTTTCACCATGGTCTAACAATCATCTAATTGTTCTATGTTGAAGACATCATAGTTACGACAATTCCGAGAAATCCATTGACGATCTCATCACCAAATTGGCCGCTCGTGTTCTCACTAAAAGACTTGGGTTGCTCTCATACTTCCTCGGAATTGAAGTGATTCCACAACCTAGCGAGCTGTTTCTTTCACAGAGAAAATACATCAATGATGTCCTTGTAAAAGCAGGAATGATGGATACCAAGCCCGTTTCCACACCCTTGTCCGCCTCATCCCAACTTTTCAAAACCGGTGGCACTCCACTCCCTTGTCCTGGAGGATCGCAACATTGTTGGCATTCTGCAATAAATTGGCCTCAGAAGACCCAGTGTCACCTTCACGGTAAACAAGCTATCACATTTCATGCAACAACCCATAAAAAAACATTGGTTTGCTTTAAAACGTCTGCTTCGTATTCTCGTTGGCACCTCTGATCATTGTCTCCTCATCAAACCGACGATCACCACTTCCCTCCAAGCCTTCTCCGATGTCGACTGGATAGGTGACCAGGATGATTTCATCTCCACAATAGGCTATATTGTCTATCTTGGCTCCACACCAATTTCTTGGAGCTCCAAGAAACAGAAAGCAATTGCTAGATATTCTATCGAAGCCTAGTATACGACACTCCCTGAAACCACATCCGAGCTAATATGGCTTCTCTCTCTCTTTCAAGAACTAAGGTCGTCGATGCAACAACCAATCTTGTAAATTATGCCAATATGGGGGCTACTTTCTTATCTTTGAATCTTGTCTTCCACTCAAGAATGAATCATCTGGCAATTGCTTATCACTTCGTCCGTTAACACGTTCAAGCCGGCACCGTTTGAGTCACACATGTGTCAACTAGAGACCAACTTGCGGATGTCTTAAAAAAATCGTTACATCGTCCTCAATTTAACACAATTGTTTCGAAGCTTGGACTGTTCAACAAACCGTCCAGTTCGAGGGGGAGTATTGACTGTTGGACCCCTTTTACCCTTAAACCCATATTAGGGGTAAAAGGCGCTGCCCATCAGGAAAAAGGCCCAATGCCCACTCAAGTTCCACCCTATAAATAGAGAAGAGGAAAGTACAAGCGGGGTGATCACTGTTCATTCTGGTTACTTTTAGCAATAATCGAGAGCTCTCATTTCTCGCTACGCGTATACCAAATTCCGTTCAAATCCCAATCTTCTCTTCGCGAACACTTACATTTCTCTCTCTCTTTTTACTTAAGCCTCACGCATATAATTCATACTACTTCGTCTAGAAGCTTTACACGAATGAATACTGACTTGATCGTCGGAGAGTCAAATCTAGAGGCCCCCCTCCTCTGGGTTTGATACGCAGGTACCCGAAGCTCTTATCTCAAGATACGCGGAGGAGTTAGCAAGCAAGAAGTACCATTTTCTACACGAAGAGAAGTCAACGTCCCCAACCAGAGTACAAAAGCCTACGCGTAGAGTGTTGACTACGCGTTCAATCCCGGGCTCCAACACTGGCGCCGTCTATGGGTTCTTACTCACAAAGCTAAGATAATACTTCAGAGATGGTACGTCTAGAAGGACTTCCAAGTGGAGACACCCACGAAGACACTCGCGAGGACACTCGCAGAGATGCTCGCGAGGAGCGTTCGCGGTCACCAACCAACCCGCGTAGCAACCACACGTGGATCTCTCCAGAAGAGCTCGAAGATTTCCACATTTGGAGAGAGTACATGGCGAATAACGCACGGTCCGCGGACAGATCCCTCCACGGTAGGGGCACGGCCGACCGTACCCCTTCCGACTACTTCTCGCGCGAAACCTACCCTGACACGTACAGCTACCGAGGGCAGACCCCATATGGACCGCCGCGTAGACACGATCGCGAATAGCCGCACTTCCAAACGCCAGCTCCACCACCTCGCGAGCAACCATATCCAGAACACTACCCAAGACCCCCCATGTACGCTAACGCTCCACCAACCTTCCCCTACGACCCATATTTCCCCACATATGCCCCGCGGCAGCCTCGCGAACCCACTACAATCTTCGCTGACCACATTACACATGTCGCGGTGCGCGGAGATTTCAAATACCCGTCAGTGAAAGAATATACAGGAAGTGAAGACCCTGTAGAGCATGCTAGCCGGTATCGCTATGCCATGCTCGCGAGCAACGCCGACGACGCGGCGATGTGCAAGGGTTTCCCGAACACGCTATCCGGGGCAGCCCTAAGTTGGATTCCTGGCCCTTCCCAAGGGCGTTATAACAAGCTTTGCCGATCTAGAGGGAAGATTCCTCAACCACTTCAACGCCTCGCGCAAGCAAGAAGTGGTAATGCAACATACAACAGGCATACAACAGGGCCCAGACGAGCCCTTAGCTGATTACGTGGCCAGGTTCACGGCCGTGGTCATCCAAGCCATCGACTTCAAGGATGACACGGCCAAGTATGCGTTTCTTCGCGGACTGTGTAATGGCACGGAGTTCAAAGAACGAATGAGCAGGAAGAAGGGTCTCACATACGAAGGAATGTTGGAAAGAGCACACGAAGAGATACAGGGAAAGATGATAACGGGCCAGGGGTCGCAAGGCCCAAGTCAGAAAAGCAGCCAGGGCTGGGGCCCCAAGAGGCATAGTGATCAGAGCAGGCCAAGGAGGCAGAGTTATGATACGCGGGTAAATCCCGCGCCGCCGCGGGATCAGCAGGGAAGATTTCAAGCCCAGAACCTCATGGCCAGCGTCGCGTAGGGGGGAGTTCGAGGAGGAAGGAGGTCGGCAGAACGACGACCAATGTGGTGCGAGAGGCATAAAACAAAGAATCACGACTCTTCAGACTGCCGATCCATCAGGCAAGAGGCCGACGTGGAGAACCGGAGAGTGATGTCCGCCCAGCGGACAGGAACGAGCACACCACGGCCCAACCAAAACAATCGCGGACAAGCCCAGAACTTCCCTCCACCGGATGGTTTCGTTGGCACGATATCAGGCAGACATACGCCTAGGCTAGCGAGCAGGGCAGAGCAACGCAGAGCCTCTAACACCACACTCCCATCAGGAAGACCTTTAATGCTAGTTCGAGAAGAAAGGAGAGAGCCATACCGATTGACGTTCACTGAGAAAGATGTCAACGAATGGGCCACGCGGAGTGCTGACCCATTGGTAATCCATATTCAGCTTGGTATAAAAATGGTGAAAAGAGTAATGGTGGATACAGGCAGTGCGGCCGATATCCTGTATTGGGACGCTTTTGAGAAGTTAGGGATCGACAAGAGCCAGTTGAGACCAACAGAGTGTAATCTGGTCGGCTTTACGGGAGACTCAGTAAAAGCTTCTGGTGTGATAACACTGGACATGATACTCGGAGATGAGGGCGGCCCGCGAAGGCAGTGCTCGGTAGATTTCCTGGTCATCCCTATGACGTCTTCGTATAACGCCATCATCGGACGCGATTCTCTAACGTGTTTCGAAGCAACGGTCTCGATAAGCCACTTCTGCGTGAAGTTCCCAACGGTGTGCGGAACGGGGACTGCGCGGGGAAATCAAGAAGAGAGCCGAACTTGCTACCACTCAGCAGAAAAAGGCAAGAAAAAGGCGGTACACACCAGCCAGGTACGCATGAGTTTACCAACTGACAAAGAGGAAGCAGAGTTAGACCCGCGAATGCCAGATCAGGCGGAGAAAGTACGCGAAGTGGCAGAAAACATCCCTTGTGACACCATCACGCCGTTCAGGTCGGAGCACGAAAAGTTATCCGTAGGGTGCGGCCTGCGGCCAGCAGTAACAGAAGAGATAGTACGGCTATTATCAAGGTCGCGGGACGTCTTTGCGTGGACACCTCGCGATCTAAAGGGCATCCCACCAGAGGTTATGTGCCACTCATTGGCCATCCAACCAGATGCAACACCAAGAAGACAACGCAAGAGGAAGCAGGCAGGGCCCAAGAACGAGGCCGCAGGCGTAGAATTGGCAAAGCTGCTCAAGGCAGGTTTCGTGGAGCCCGTCCAGTACCCGAAGCGGCTCGCTAACGTAGTCATGGTACCAAAGAAAGACACAGGCAAGTGGCGTATGTGTGTGGACTTCACGGACCTGAACAAGGCATGTCCCAAGGACAGTTACCCGCTGCCGGCCATAGACCAGCTCGTCGACTCTACGGTAGGGCACGACGCTTTATGTTTCCTCGACGAGTATTTAGGGTACAACCAAGTTCCTATGAATCCCGCGGACGCCGAACATACTGCATTCATCACAGACAAAGGCACCTTTTGCTACAAGGTAATGCCGTTCGGATTAAAAAACGCGGGGGCAACCTTCCAGAGACTGGTAGACAAAAAATTTTGAGGCATGATGGGTGTAACGGTCGAAGCGTACGTGGACGATATTGTGGTGAAGAGCATGAAACAGGAGGACCATGCGCGTGATCTGGCGGAGGTGTTTGCCACGCTACGCAAATACGGCATGAGCCTTAACCCGGAGAAGTGTGTTTTCGGTGTAACGGAGGGGAAGTTCCTGGGATTCCAGATCAGCAATCGATGGATTAAGGTAAACCCCGCGAAGGTAAAGGCGGTCATCGATATGGCGCCACCGCGCAGCATCAAGGAGGTTCAGCGATTTGTAGGGTCAGTAAATTACTTGGGGAGATTCTGCGCGAAGCTAGCTGAACGAAACCTGCCATTTTTTGATATCCTAAGGAAGCCAAAAAGTTTCCAATGGACAGAGGAGTGCGAAGATGCGTTCGCGAAAATGAAAGAGCACCTAACGCAGCTGCCAACGTTGTCCTCGCCCACTCCGGGGGAAAGCTTGCAGTTGTATATCTCAGCCGGAGAAAGGGCAGTAAGCGCGGTTCTTACTCGCGAAGCGCAGAGGCCTATCTATTTTATAAGCAAGGCGTTGCTCACGACCGAAGAACACTATGCCCCCGTGGAGAAAACCGTCTTCGCGCTAGTCGTAGCAGCGCGGAGACTGAGGCCATACTTCCACGCCCACACAATTCAGGTACTTACTAACTTACCTTTACACTCTCTCCTTCACAGGCCAACGGCATCGGGCCGGCTCACGAAGTGGGTAGTTGAGTTATCCGAATTCGACATCGAATACAGACCAAGGCCGACTATCAAGGCACAAGCACTAGCGAACTTCGCGGTCGAGACAAGCTTCCGCGAGGTTGTGAATACATCCGATGAGAAGGGGTGGTAGCTGTATGTAGATGGGGCCGTGAACGCAGAGGGTTGTGGGGCAGGTATAGCCCTGATTTCACCAGAAGGGGTAATTCATAAACATGCCATTAACCTGAACTTCACCGGAACCAACAACGAAGCCGAGTATGAGGCGCTGATAGCAGGAATGGAGATCGCACTGGCCAACTCCATAGAGAAAGTGGAATGTTTCTGTGATTCGGAGGTCGTAGTACAACAGATGCATGGGCTATACGAAGCCAAGACAGGCAACCTACCAAGATACCTCGCGAGAGCTGGCACACTTCGTTCTCTTTTCAAACAATTCCAGCTCACAATCATCCCTCGAGAAAAGAATGATGAAGCTGATAACCTCGCTAAGATCGCATTCCGCCTGAGAATAAAAGAAGAAAGCAAAGACTCCAAACCCATCTGGATGCGAAGGAGTGATGAGAGGGCAATCAGGCAGCTGTTCGAAATGATGGCCGTGGATATGGCTGTTGATGACTGGCGTAGCCCGATCATGAAGTACCTAGCCGATGGCGTAGTACCAGAAAACCCTCGTGAGAAGAGGAAGTTAGAGGTACAAGCTAAGCGTTTCTACATTAACCAGGGGGAGCTGTACAAACGCGGGTTCATGACGCGGGAGTTGCGTTGCCTCTCTGAGAAAGATGGTCAGAGTATGATTGTGGAGTTACACGCGGGGCTATGCGGAACACATGCTGGATGGAGGGCTTTGGTGTATAAAGCGCTACGGCAGGGGCACTACTGGATGACGATGAGGAAGGACGCACTAAAATTCGCATGCGAATGTCAAGCATGCCAACGCCACGCCCCGGCCTCTCATCAGCCAGGGGTGGAAATGCAGATCATGGCAGACCCTTGTCCTTTCGCGATGTGGGGACTAGATCTGTTGGGACCATTCTCGCCGAAGGCTCCTGGGCAGTTGGAATTCATCATAGTGGCAATCGATTACTTCACAAAAGTGGATCGAGGCCATACCGCTAGCCAGTACAACCGTCCCCAATGTAAAGAAGTTCTTATGTCAGAACATCATTTGCCGTTATGGCCTGCCACAGGAGATCATCACAGATAGAGGGCCGCAATTCAACACCCCGAAGTTGGTACAGTGGTGCGACGACCTTGGCATCCGCCTAAAGTTCGCGTCTGTTGCACACCCACATTGCAACGGTCAGGTAGAGGCAGCAAACAAAAGCATTGTTAATGATCTAAAGAGGCGACTAGACGGAGCGCGAGGAAAATGGGCAGAAATGCTCTCGTTAGTTTTATGGGCCAATCGGACTACCAGCAAAAAAGCAACAGGAGAGACACCCTTCGCGTTGGCATATGGGATTGAAGTGGTCGTCCCAGTAGAGCACCTCTTCCCCAACGATAGAATGCTCCACTTTGACAACGACACGAACAGCGAAAGGATGCAAACAGAGCTCCACTTACGCGAAGAGATCAGGGCCATGGCCACCATCCGAGCTGCAAACTACAAAGCCGGAGTCGCCAAATACTACAACAAGTCTATCAAATCAAGAGGCTTTGCGAAGGGCGACCTCGTCCTCCGCAAAACCGAAGGTGGCAAACTGGACCCAAGCTGGGAAGGCCCGTACATTGTAGACGAAGAAGTCGCCCCAGGCGCATACAGGCTGAAGGACTTTACCGGTAACCGGATCGCGAACTCCTGGAACGTGATGCGGTTGCGAAGGTATTATCCCTAAAGCCGCAATCGACAGGTATAAATTCTCATCTCGAATTAAGAAACTAAAGGCCAAAGGCACACAGAAGTACTAACCATAAACATCATTATCAGAACAAGAATAAACCCGTCATAACGGAAGAATAAGCTAGCCCTAGCGTGCTCCGGTACGTAGCATAAAGGTACGACACACCTACACTTACGTACACACAATATAATAAGGTGATAATTCTAACGTAGTAAATGTTTTCCTCAGAATAAAAAGCCTTCGCTGCGCGAAGCATGCAAAAGTCGTGTAAGCCTCCGGGGGAGCAACGCCAAGTAAGCCTCCTTGGCCCAGGAGCATTGCGGGTAAGCCTTCAATGTGTGAAGCATCTTTGAAAAAGTCGTGTAAGCCTCCGGGGGAGCAACGCCAAGTAAGCCTCCTTGGCCCAGGAGCATTGCGGGTAAACCTTCAATATACGAAGCACCTTTGAACAAGACGTGTAAGCCCCCAACCAGGTTGGAGCAACGCCAAGTAAGCCTCCATCAGGAGCATTGATCAAGCAAGCTCTCTAAAATGAAGTGCAAGTCTCAATAAGAGCAAGGCTACCCAAAGATAACGAGAGAGGTAAACCGAGCTGTTTCATCAACTTAACCTGCGATGGTTTACACCAGTCCCCTTAACCAAATCATATACAGGAAGAAAGAGAACACCACTCTTATACATGAAGACGCTCGATGGCCAGAAAAGCTCGGGCGAAAAGGTAAAACCCATGATTCAAAAGAAATGCCGACAAACACGTACTTACTCTATTATCATGCAGAACACGAACGGGCGAAGGGGGAGAAACAACACGAAACACCTGGTAGAACAACACCGGGTACACCGAATTATCGCGAAGAACAAGCAGAAAACTAAACAGGACGCGCTCAAGAAGAAAGAGGAGTCGGGTTATTCGTTGTATTTTTTCCTTTCTATCACGAGCAGTGTTTTTAAGACCATGTGAGTTAAAACAATAGATATATACGAAGAAGTGCATAATACGTTAAATAAACTGTTCAATCTTGCTATTTCGTGTAGAACACACGAAAGAGCAAAGGGGGTGATAGATACATTAGATAGTTCCACGTCAAAGTACGAAAACATAAAACAAGAAAAAACAACACTTACTAGCGAGCAATTAACGACTTGGAGGAGCAGGGTCCGCAGAAAAGGCAGCCGCGGGACTAGGTAGACAATGACTCTTCCCCGAAACCACTCCTTTGTCAGTACGGAAGGAACGGACATCCCAGGCCTCCAAGGGATCTTCGCCATCGTCGACAAAAGTCCCAACAGGAGGAGCAATGTAAGGAGGAGGAGTCGGGTCAAAACCAAGGCGGTCATTCTTGTCCAGCACAAAGTCAGTGATCCCACTACTTTCGAGCTGCGCCTTCGTCATAAGATGGTACAGGACGAGACGGTAGCTACCTTCATACAAAGCACGGCAGGCTCCGCGGAATCCGCCAACATAGTCATTTACAGCTTTAAAACGGGCATCGCGTATCCCCTGCGCACTTTTCTCCTTCAACTCGGCTATCTCCTTGGCATGTCGGGATTGCTCAGCCACCCGCAGAGATCGCTCAGCCTCCAGCTGAACCCGCATAGCCTCCAAATCCTTTCAATACGGACCCTCTTCTCTTCTTCCTCCTTGGCCTTGGCAGCAGCTTTCTTCGCTTCTTCGCGGAGAGCTTCAGACGCTCCCTGACTCTCCTCGTCAATATCATGAGAGGCCGCAGTATAAATTAGTTGCATGGCCTGGAGAAGAACACATCAGATAATGCATATCAGGAGTAGCACACTTAATAGAAACGAAGTCTTACCAATAGCATGATCTGTTCGCGAGAAACGACAGCAGAATCCAACTCCCCTTGGACTGGCAGAGGCAGAGGTGGAAGTAGCTCCGGAGCTGTAAGGGCCGCGGAGGCCTCAAGAGAAGGAAAAATATAATCAAAAGAGCTCTCTCGTCTGGAGCAAGAACCAGTCTCACGAACCTTTTTCGGGCGAGGAGGTCCCTTTTTAGGGGACGCCTCCGTCCTCTTCCTCTTCTTCTCTCGCGAAGTCCCGGCACCACCGCCGGAGGGCCTGGGCTGGGACGAAGGATCAGGGACAGGAGTGTCACCACGAGGAGCGCTGTGGCCTCCATCAGATTCTACACGACCGACAGACTTCGCGGTGCTAGTAGTCTCTTTACCACGCTTCGCGTCTATATGGGGCAGAGAGTCAAAAAGATCAAAATAGTCTGAGCCTGCAAAAGAAAGGAAACACATTAAAACAGACAATGATGAAGACACACGAAAAACCATTAGTCAAGTCTCAACCAGCAGGAGGATGCCGAGGGCTGAGCCCCCTATCTTCACGAAGCTTAGGAGTAACCTCGCGTAAGAATACACGGAGAGAAAAAGAAGGATAATAGGTGTAACGAGCAAAGAAGTTTGCCTTGAAATCTTTGTCGGCAGTAAAAAGAAGGATAATCGGTGTAACTTCCACGCCGACTCCACCAAAGTTCGCATAGTAAAAAGACCGATGTTGCCAGTTATCTTTCGAGGAGAGTAAACAAAGTTAAAACGCGAAGCCGAGGGCTTCGACCCGATGTATTGGGAACGCATAGTATAAATAGAGACGGCTCGCCAGACCATCGGGTGAAGTTGGGTAGGGCTGAAACGTGTAGCTTTAAGATAGATTTGAACCCAAGGAGGCAAAGGGAGGCGAAAACCAGCTTCCATCGCTTGCTTGCTTATCGCATACCAGCCATCAAAGTTGAAGGCCATCTCACAACCTTCTTCAGGAAGCGCTAAGATAGTACCCTTGGGAAAAGGATACCGGTTAGCGATTTTCTTTAGGTCTGAAAGAGACAACGTAGAGCGGTCCCCGGCGAAATTGCTCCCCATACCCTTTAAACGATGACCCGGAACGCGCTTCGTGTAAATTTTCCCTGGAGGAAAGGTGCCCCTATAGCTCTCTGGGATTATCACACGAGGCTCCGCGAGTGTAGAATTGCCGGGCTTCAGGGCCGTCAAGGCAAGCTCCCCTTGCGCGAAGACGGTTCGTATAGGGGATGCTTCGGGGTGGGTGTTGGACGAAGAAGCGCTAGACGAAGACGTCGAACGCGAATCGCTGGAAGAGCTAGGACCTAGAATGGGCACAAGATAATTCTTAGGAGCATGATAGAAATAATGAATTCTCGCGAAATACGATTTAAGTAAAAACAAAGGTACTCGCGGAAAACATTATTAATCTCTCCCAAGAAAAACCGTACCCAACCTAAAAAAGAAAAAGAAATTCGAAAGGACAGGGGCAAAAGGTTTTTTTTATCACGGTACATCGAAAAGTGTGACGGAAGTTGAAAAGACGGAATATTTGATGTGACAGAGAAGGTGAAACGACGGCGCAGACGTGACATCTATTAAATAAACCAATCAACCCAGAATCTGAAACGATGGACGGAAACGGAGGAAGAAACCCCACTCAGGCGGCCAGCGAGAAAAAGGGGAACAACCACCTATCACGCCGCCTCGTTATAATAACCTGAGGAGGCCACCCACCGCCGTCCGCACGTTGGAACAGTAGAAGCAAAAAGCCCCGTTAAAAAGATAAACGACGCCGGAGGATAGAGTTTCTAACCTGACATGGAGGGCGGAGGAGGAAGTGCAAGGAGTTCGATGGATTCAATTAGAGTTCGGGTGCGCGCCAGTGCAATCAGAAAGGTCGCCGGAAAATCGCCAGGAACACAAGTAGATAGCAAAACTCGCTGGAGGAAGGAAACGATGGAAGAGGGAGAAGGAATAAGGAGAAAAGCAAGATGAAATGGGGAATCGGCGTTTCTTCCCCCTTTATATATTGGAAGCAGTGTCAGAAGAAGTCCAGTAAGCAAGCGACACGTGGCAGAAGGTAAAAGGACGATATAAGTTGAAGGGAAGTCAAAGGGGCACCAACTAGGAAATAAATGGTTTACGCGTAGAGTCCACGCAAACTCTAAGGGGGTGGATGTTGGACCCCTTTTACCCTTAAATCCATATTAGGGGTAAAAGGCGCGGCCCATCAGGAAAAAGGCCCAAGGCCCACTCAAGTTCCGCCCTATAAATAGAGAAGAGGAAAGTACAAGCGGGGTGATCACTGTTCATTCTAGTTACTTTTAGCAATAATCGAGAGCTCTCATTTCTTGCTACGCGTATACCAAATTCCGTTCAAATCCCAATCTTCTCTTCGCGAACACTTACATTTCTCTCTCTCTTTTTACTTAAGCCTCACGCATATAATTCATACTACTTCGTCTAGAAGCTTTACACGAATGAATACTGACTTGATCGTCGGAGAGTCAAATCCAGAGGCCCCCCTCCTCTGGGTTTGATACGCAGGTACCCGAAGCTCTTATCTCAAGATACGCGAAGGAGTCAGCAAGCAAGAAGTACCATTTTCTACATGAAGAGAAGTCAACGTCCCCAACCAGAGTACAAAAGCCTACGCGTAGAGTGTTGACTACGCGTTCAATCCCGGGCTCCAACATTGACGATAAGTCTGAGTCTAGAATAGTTAGTTTAAAATCAGTTCATATGCCTATTATTCAGTAAAGATAATAATTTGAATTTGTAAGTAATGGTCATAGGCTTGAAAGTGGCCAAGTGCTAGGGAGATTTTAGGCACGGATAACCTTTCTCTCTTCCAGTTATTTATTTTCCTGTATATAAAGATACTCTCCTAAGTTAATATATAACAACTTTCAACAATATCTTTCCATATCTTTCATAATTTAATACCATGTACGCTCCAGCTCGGAGACGGTGGCATTAAGCTCGACGTGCTTGTGCATTTCGTAGATCTGATGCTCGCGCATGAGGCGGGCCTTCAGCAACTACGTGGCCTTCTTGTTCTACATTTGCTGCCATTGCCACTTGCTGACACCGCCGAGGTAGATTCTAGGGCCTCCACCCATGTGAACAGTGAATATTTTGGTGGTGTGGGGGTTGTGGGGGTTGGCAGAAGGAGAGAGAGTGGTCATGGAAGGAAGAGTGATGGAGATTGTTAGAATCGCCATTTCACGTCCGGTGAGGAAGATGGATTATTTTCCCGCGATAACGATAAGCAGTAGAGGTGTATACGGGGCAAGACAAGGTCGGGATGGGTCCGATCAAACGATCATTTTTTTAACAAGCCATAACAAAACACACATTAGAAGATAAAATTCCTAACTCTCAAATATTCATTGAGTGATAAGATAAAATCTCGATCAGCAGTGTTGTTATTGTTGTGAGCTCGGATCATCAGAAAGTAGAGTACAATGTCATTGTGATTTATAAAGAAAATCCGTCGCTTGATGGTTTTCTCGTAAACATGGTTGAACTTGACTGCTTGCAAGCTTGATGTCATTCTCATAATGTCGTTGATAATAGGGGCAATTTCCCATGGAACCTTCCAAGTGCGCTTAAGACTGTTAATCTTGTAAGTTTGTCGCCTTCAACGACGACACATGCATATCTCAAGCGAGAGGCAACTTTAACCCCCTACTAGAGAGGCCAAAGCTTTGACTTGAAGAGCACTAAAAATATTAAAGGGGGTAGATCTATATTCTAAAATTTTACCTGTATTATCATGAATAAAGAAGGCAATTCGTCCAAAATTATCTTTGTAAGATCCATCGAAGTTTATTTTAATCAAATTTTTAGGAGGGTTTTTTTCATGACTTAATCTTCTTCATTTTATTAGAACTATTTACTATATTATTATTAATGTAATTCTTATTATCTTGTCTAAACTAATTTTTACTCTATAATTCAGATTGGGATAAAGTTGTGCCAATAAGGTTTTGAATTGAAGTACTATTTAAGTTGTTCTCATTGCGGAAAATGAGATTATTTCGCATTTGCCAAATATTTACCAAAGGAAAAAAGCAAGAGGAGTATTAGAGTTTGAGTTCATAAAGACTTGAAGAGATGTATCTCCAGAGTTAGAGAGTAAAAATGAAGTCCATGTTTTTGTTCCAACCAGTAAAAGGCATTTTGAGTAAAAGAACACTCAAAGAACAAATGATTTGTAGTTTCATTAGCTCCTAAACACAACAAGCATTGATCTGAAACCCAATGATAAAATCTATTTAATCTTTCAGCAGTTGGTAGACAATCAACACATGCTTTCCAAAGAAAAAATTTCACCTTGGGAAGAATATTAAAACTCCAAAAATTAATTGGGTTAAAGTTAGAATGAGTTTTCCTAGTAGAAAGGAGAGCGGATTGAGTAAAAAACTTACCAATATGAGATGGGATCCAAATAACTTTATCTTCCAACGAGAATGTGGGAATATAAATTTTAGTGATGGAATCGACGATATCTGGAGGGAGATAGTTTCTGAGTTTATGTGTGTCCCGAGCTCTCTTAAAAGTCCAAAAGAAATTGATAGAGATGTCAGGATCACTATTTCCTATATAATGATTAAGATTAATATTTGGGAGCCAATTATCCGTCTAGAAACGAATCTTAGTACCATTTCCCATTTGCCAATGAATTTGAGCTTTAAATATATCACAAATGTTAAGTAATCTATTAAATTTCCATGAAAAAGAGGTTGATTTATTGATACTTAAAATATCATAGTTTATAAGGTATTAGTCATAGATTATTGAGGTATAAAGAGAATTAGGATTAGTGAGAATTTTTCAAAGAAGTGTCATTTGGAGAGCGACATTATTTTCAAAGGAGGCGTGAAGACCCACACCATCTTCCTTTTTATTTTTACAAATACTATCCCAATTAATCAATGGTCGAAAACTATTATTTTCTTTGTTCCAAAAGAATTTCTATGAATATTGTTGATTTCAAGATAGGATAAAACATTGAATTAAGTAATTAAGTTTAGAGGATAGATTGTTGTGGATCAGTTGAATTTGCCTTGCTTGCGAGAGTGAGTTAGCTTTCCACTCAGCCAATTATTTCTTAAGGTTAGATTTATAATCCTCAAACAGTTTTTTCAGACTTTCCCATAAAGAATTGAAATACCTAGATATTTTTCAATTTTGTAGTAATTGGAATACGAAGCTGTGTGACAAGTTCCAACTGTTTTGCTTGACTAAGACCCTTGGAAAACTGAATGGAACTTTTAGAATAATTAATATTAAGACCACTTTGGATCGATAGTCTATCTAAGAGATCTCTTATGAAATTAATTTTTTGATATTTGTATAAACAAAAATAATTGTATCATTTGCAAAACTCAAGAAAGGGATAAGGGTTCCACGTTGCACAAGACGAATTCCTACATTTTGGGAATGCATGGATGCAAAATGGATCATTGATCGAGCAAATAATTTCATTGCAATAATAAAAAGAAAGGGAGCAATAGGGTCACCTTATCGAAGTCCACATGAACGAGAGAATTCTACTCTAGGCTGATTATTGACTAAGACTGAAATGTGAGGTGTAGTGATACACTGTTTAATGAGGTTGATCCAAGATTGAGAAAAACCAAACTTAGAAAGTATTTTGAAAAGAAACTTCCAATCAATTTTATTATAAACCTTTTCCATATCAATTTGTTAGCCATCCAATTACCTTTTTATGATTATTTTGTTGGAATGAATGGAATGCCTCGTGTACTGCAAGAGTATTATCATAAATAAGACGACCTTCCAAAAAAAAACTTTGAGAAGGGAATATAAGTTTAGGGAGTAATGTTTTGAGTCTATTTTCTATAAGTTTAGAAATAATTTTGTAAGTAGAATTACAAAGACCAATTGGTCGAAAGTGATTAATGGAAATGAGAGTCTTTTTTGGTATTAGAGTGACAAAAGAGTGATTCCAATATGAAAGAATGCTTTAACGACTTCAAAAAAAGATGGACTGATAATCTTCCAGTATTGTTTGTAAAAAACAATAGGGAATCCATCAGGTCCCGGAGTTTTATGTGGTGGTTGTTCAAAAACTGCTTGATTTAACTCACTCATGGCCGGGATTTTGGTAAGAAAGGTGTTATCTTCCAATTTAATGATAGTTGGAATAATTGAAAGGTCGTATGACGTGATAGAAGTGTTAGGATTTGATGTAAGTCGTGCTTTTATTTCTGAAGTAATAGTTTCAGTCTTTCAGAGATGTTTTCTTGAGAGTGAAGGATTAAGCCTTGTTGAGATTTAAAAGAGAAAATATCTTGACGACAGGTATGAATTTAAGCAATGGAATGGAAGTATTTGGTATTATGATCATTATAAGCATAATGTTTAATTTTAGATCTTCTTTTCCAGTAGTTATTCTAGAATTTGAGGAGAGAAGCATGTCATTTAGTATGATTATTAATCTTACTATTAATAGAAGTGTTGGAAGGTTCTAACAGGTATTGTTGGTGTAAATTTTTGAGAGTTCGTTTAGAGTTTAAGAATTGAGAAAATTGACCAATTACTCTCAATTTTTAAAGAAATTAGGGGCAAAATTGTCCTTTAACATGCTATTTTGAAGGAAAATTAGATGGTAATGTTCGTGGGTGGAGAATTGTAATTGGGTGGTTAACAGATATCGACATAGCGAATGGTTTGCTGTAAATTTAGCAGGTGGTAAATGCAAAACCCTAATCTCCAAAAACTATTGTCTTTCGAGGATTCCCGTGGGTTTTTGTATAAGGGAGTGTCTCACATGCTTCACATATCTAAGGTTCGAGTGTGGAATCTTCCTATTAATAATAGGTGGTGGGATTAGTCTCATTGGAGAGTCTAGATATGGGTCTAGATATGGGTCTTTAAGGAAAAAAATCATACCAGGTAAATCATATCCCATCATATCCTATCCTAATCATATCATCTTCTAAATTTAACATTTTTAGGTGATTTTTTCATTAATTGTCTCACTTTTAATTGAGACTCTTTGTATTACTAATACTAAAGTGATGCTCAATGATACAAATGTTGGGTCAAACAATCCTATCTTATCTTAATCATAATCTTATTCTAATCTATATCTAATTTATTTTAATATAATATACTATAAAGTTAAGTTAGTGGTTCATTTAGTACCTAAAAGTAAAACTATTTTTTCACTTATGTCCTTCTATTAACTCAAATTAGCACATGTTTTACCGATTATACCCTCTCATTTAATATTTGTCTTACCTATTATACGCTCACACGCATCTAGTATAGTGAAATAGTCGTTCTTCTCATGTGAATTACCTCTTATACTTAAATATTTTTCCAATATTTAGTGATACTCATTCACACATGTCATCATTCATTCTATCATTACAATCCTTCGACTTTTTCTTGCATTTATTCTAGCATTACAAAATTTATTGACTTCCTCCCGTATCTAGCATTACAGAATTTTACGACTTCCTCACTCAATGGCTAATTCAATCTATAAATACCTCTAAATGGTTTCTCGATGGCTAATTCAGATGGTTAATTCAATAGCTCGATTCAGCTGCTTAGGTAATAATCTTGATCATCTGATAATCCTTTATTTGCTGTTAAATTTGTATTCTTTTATTCAATAGATTATTATTTGTTATGCTTTTACTGCTTTTAAAGGTGGTACATTTTAAATTTCATTATACAACAATATAAATAGACGTTTGTGTATAACATAGACGTTTACAATGATGCACATATCCTAGTGCAAGAACAACACCCGTTATTTTAATCTCAAATATATTTAAATCCAATTCTAATAGAGATCAATTAGCACACCTTAGAAATAACCAAACCTTATCTCAATTGTTATTCATTTAATTATCCACTTTATAAATATATTGATAAATTTTAGGAGATTCAAGCTTTTAGTTATATTATTAAAGAGAAATTTTCAAAAAAAACACCCCTTATATGGGTGAATTTCACTTTTAACACCCCTTATATCACTATTTATAAAGCCACACCCCTTATATTACTTCCGTCACCAAATCCCCATCCATGTCCTTTTTTCTGTTAAAAATCCGTTAAGAATAGGTGAATTTAAAATTTTGCCCTTAATAGTGTTTCAAAGGAAAACTTGGAGAAAAATATATGGGGGCGCTGGAATTCGAATCCAGGACCTTCGGATTCAACCTCCGACCACACCACCAGATGGGCTATTTGTTTCATGTGTGCACTTCAAAAAAATTCGGGGATATATATGTGGGTGCTGGGATTTGAACCCGGGACCTTTGGATTCAACCTCTAACCACACAACCATATGGGCTATTTGTTTCATATGTATATAACATCATTTTTTTAATTTATTACCTCTTTACTGTTCAAAAAAATAATTTATAATAAATTATATATGATATTTTAATAATTCATATATTATATTTATAATAAATAATAAATAATATTATTTATTTATTATTATTCATTATTTAATACAAATATATGATATTTTATAATAAATTATATATGATATTTTGATAATTTATAAATTATATTTATAATAAATAATATTATTTATTATTATTATTATTTATTATAAAATATGATATTTTTTAATAAATTATAATAAATTATATATGATATTTTAATAATTTATAAATTATATTTATAAATATATAATATTTATAATAAATTACGTGTGATATTTAAATAATTTATAAATTATATTTATAATAAATAATATTCTTTATTATTATTATTTATTATAAATATATGATATTTTATAATAAATTATAATAAATTATATGTGATATTTTAATAATTTATAAATTATATTTATAATAAATAATAAATAATATTATTTATTGTTATTATTTATTATAAATATATGATATTTTATAAAAAATTATAATAAATTATATATGATATTTTTATAATAAATAATATTATTTATTATTTATTATAAATATAATTTATAAATTATTAAAATATCATATATAATTTATTATAAATTATTATTTTGAACAGTAAAGAGGTAATAAATTAAAAAAAATGATATTCTATACACATGAAACAAATAGCCTAGATGGTCGTGTCGTCGGAGGTTGAATCCAAAGGTCCTAGTTTCGAATCCTAGCGCCCCCATTTATTACCCCAAATTTTTTTGAACGGTACAGAGGTAATAAATTAAAAAAATGATGTTGTTTACACATGAAACAAATAGCCAGATGGTCGTGTGGTAAGAAGTTGAATCCGAATGTCCAGGTTTGAATCCCAGCGTCCCCCATTTTTTTAATCCAAGTTTTTCTTTAAAACACTATTAAGGGCAAAATTGTAAATTCACCTATTCTTAACGGATTTTTAACGGAAAAAAGGACATGGGTGGGGATTTGATGACGGAAGTAATATAAGGGGTGGGGCTTTATAAATAGTGATATAAGGGGTGTTTAAAGTGAAATTCACCCATATAAGGGGTGTTTTTTCGAAAATTTCTCATTATTAAAAATAGACTCATCGAAATCGTGCTTAAACATAGACGAAACAACTTTTGCCTATATCATAACTCTAATACCGATAAAAGCTCTTTCATATTGTAATGAAATACTTTGTACAATGAGTAGAAAATACAAATCAGTTTCACAACCAAAAAGAGTATATAAAAATCTAAATCTAAAGAAGAAAACAATAATTATATAAATAAAGATAGTCATTATAATGAGTTTTATTATTATTATTATTATTATTATTATTATTATTATTATTATTATTATTACAATATTTATTAGCTTCAATATTTTGAAGTATTAATTACCTTCCAAAGTCAAGTAACACAAATTAAATTTTTCCCTTTTATTTCATTTGCAGCCTTTCACGTCTCTCTAAAAATACTATTTTTTCTAAGACCTCTTAATTCAGTGGTATATAAAAGAGTTGGTAATACTTCATTTTCCAATTTATCTTTCACTTGAATTTTTTAAACTCTTCACCCTTACCAATTCCCACTTTTAACTCCCCTAGAAATTATAACTAGTCCAACATGGATTACATATGTATATAATCTCTTCTCATATATGCTAATCTAAAAATAAATATAAAATAAAAGTGATTAAAGACAAAACAAAAAACAAAAAACAAAAAACAAAAAACAAAAAACAAAAAACAAAAAACAAAAAAAAAAACAAAAAACAAAAAACAAAAAACAAAAAACAAAAACAATCTATTTAAAGTGTCTCATGAGTTATTACATTGAGAATAATATTTTTTATATTTTTGAGTAATTAATACTGTAAAAAAACTTGCATTAGAGTAACAATGATTTGAAAAATATATAAATTACTCATAAGATTCCAAAAATATATATTAATATTAGTGAAAGAATGAATGTATATTCAAAATATTAAATAATCATGAATAGAATACATATAAAATAGGATTTTATAGTTAATTTCCTCTAATTAAACTTATTTTTATTTTTATTTTATTTTCCCCCTAAATCCCACTCTATTATTTGCTCCTTCAATAATGTTATAGTTATGGAGGCCTTCACAATATAAATACTCTTTCATTATGAAACTTATCATCTTTCCTAAATATAATATGATATTGAAAACTCATGAATAATGTGAATAAAATTAAATTGGATTGGAGTTACAAAGAGTGGAGAGAAATTTCATTTTGTGGGCGTTGACGGGTTAAGGATCGAGATAAAAGCGAGTGTAACAAGATATATTCGTGAATGTTACACTTACTTTATATTCAATGAACAAAAGCTATTAAACTAGTGTCCAAAGAATAGCTCTCAACAAAGCGAGTAAATATAGAAGTGATTTGCTTGTTGAAAACCTTTATAGAGTAGCTTTGAATCGACTAGCGCTTATGGAAGAGTAGCTCAATTGACTAGATTTAGTGTTTAAGATATGCGGAAGTTAAAAACACTTAAAAGCGAGTCTTATTTCCTCAAGTAAGAACAGTGTGCTATAGAGCGAGTGTGCCACAAATGCGGAATAAAGAGGGAAGGCCACAACATGAACTTTAGATGGTTAAATTAAAGGTTCAACTCAATATGCATAGAGAGACTTGGTAAGGTGAGAACCTTTGGCAATAATATATGCCTGGGATGAAACTCACCAATATATTGATTATATTTAATAGAGGATTACAAGGCCTTATAACACTCCACTCACTAAAATCGCGTTCATCTCATTTACAATGATTTGCTCTCAAGTTGTATAGACGACACTCGCTCCCTCAAAGATCACCAGCTTGCCCCAAACACTCAACCTTACTAACTTCCCACCTTTGAGTCCTCTTGCATCCCTCCAAGATGCTCAACGTACTAACTCCCAAGCTTTACTGATCATGTTGTGTTTGCGCTAGCTAGACTTTCTCTCCTCATGAGGTTTTCCAAGCTAGTGCGAATGCATACAACTATGACAACTATTTATAGAAATCCTAAACTTATTCCCCAAATTAGAAAACTCTATACAATATTGTAATAAAGGATATTGCCACCTTGGCAATCTGTGTGACTACTCTACCAGGAAACTCCTCCAAAGATTCTCCTTTTTCTTGAGCAACAAACTTGTAACAAACTCTGCCACGATGGAAATCCGCTCCTCACAACTACGCTTCAATTCGTCCACGCTGGCGATCCATGCTCCTCACTCTCCATAGGAAGAAACACATTCGCCTATCCTGAGTTTCATGCCTTTCTCATTACTGGCTCGAATTCTCTACTCGCCGGTGTAGCATAAGCCACATGGACACATTCTCTTCATTCAATTTCTCTGGTGTTGAAGCACTGGATACACTAACCGGCATCGACTCTCCTTTTCTCTGCGCTAGTCCTTTGCGTTCAACTCTCTTCACATCTTCACTTCTGTATAATGATTCTTCACTTCAGAGTTGATTGAGACTACCTTTGCAATATTCTCTATCTTTCGCAAGGGCCCAAAGCTAGTCTCTAGCTTGTTCGCTTGGTCAAAGCAACTCTCTCTCTTGGCTTCTTAAGCTATTCCTATAATGCTCAGAAAACACAAGATAAATCAAATGTAGTGTTTATCATCATCAAAACAAAATGAGCGATTCGTCTGAGCAAGTTCAAAGTATCAATTCCCCCCTTTTTGATGATGACAAGCATTTCAACAATGTAAGCACATCTATTTCAAAACGTACTCAGATAAGCTATAAGATATAAAATGAAGCTTAAACTGATACTAGACTGATTGACCAAATCTGCTTAAATCTTGCTAAAGCCACTTAGCAAGTGTACCTTTATTCCCCCTTAGACCAAGCTGGTCTAACTTCTTTCCAATTAGTTGAATAGATTTACTGGTTTTTCTTCCCCCTTTTGACATCATTAAATATGCAATATAACTCGTGCAAAGGGAACTAATAGTGGAAAGGAAACAAGCTTAACTCGATTAAGCAAGCAAATCAGCACATTCAGCATAATGAAGCAAGTTGTAACCATGTAGAATCACCACTCTCAAAGGTGGAAAGGAAACAATCTTACACCTTTGAGAGTTGTGGGGGTCCTAGAGTAATAGTTAATACAGAAGCAAGCAAAAATCACACAAAGAGAAGCAAAATGAGACACAAGTATTTAAGCACCCTAAACATCACGCTTTCTGGTAAGAGCGAGAAGGGTCTGGAGAATAGAGCTTTGCTCTTCTTTTTTGTCGATTAAGAGTTGGATTTGTGTCTGAAGTTCAACTAGGCCCTTTTCAACTATGGCATGCAGAGACTGAATCGTTGAGACAACACTAGTAGAAGACTCCCTGGTAGCGGGTGTGATGATCTCTCTACACTGAGTTCTGGACAAACTATTTGCTGGAGGCAGTGACTTGGTAGGCTTTGCTACAAGCTCGGTCACCTTTTCCGTAGTAAGGATGTCGTTGAAGCTAGTCTTTGATGTTGGATTGTACAAACCTTCTCTCTTCAACATTCTAGCGATTATATGTGGAAAAGGGAGAGGACAATCATGGTGAGCGCGAGATGAGGCCATGTGCGAGAACATGATCTAAGCGGTGTTGATTAGCTCTCCACGAAGACACTGCGCCATGATGCAACAGTCTAAGATCATCACCAGATCCATGTTGGTGTTGCAAGGAGTGACATTCTTGATGATGAAGTAGTGGAGGAGTCGCTTCGATGATGATAAATGTTCTGTTTTCAGAGTCACTGGTACACTCTTCCCAAACACTGTCTCCTTGATCGTAGTAGAGCCTCTTGGATAATTCTTTTTTATAAGCGCCCAAAACCAACGAGCAAACCATCAGGTCCTGGATCCTGACCAATCGCTTTTGCCAGATCTTTCACCTTAAAAATCTCTTCATCATCGTTGCGCCACTTGAATGTGATCGTAGAAGACTCGCCATATGAGGAGGAGGATTTGGTGAAACGTTAATAGAACTGTCTCACTAGATCTAGATCCGCTTTGTTAACTTCAGTTTATAGTTTGTCCCAATTCTATAGTATATGTCTAAACTTGTCTGACCCTGATGCATCTTCAATAGCCTGAAGAATTTCTGGCAGCACGATCAAAGTAGATAGAATCTCACATTTGCTTATACCCTGAGGAATGGGTGAAAACTCTGGATCTGCGCTTTTCTCTTTCTTTGCTTTCTTCTTAGCTTTCGATTTGACTTCTTTCTTTCCCTTCGTGGGCGGTGTAGACTCGGCACTTTCTTCTTCAGAGAGCAATTCTTCTTCATATATCTCCTCTAACTTTCGCTTCTCAACGCCTTTAGACACGCTTGTAGCGTCTTTTATTAATCTGTGTTGCTCTGGAGCGAATGCCTCATCATCTTCATCTTGGAATGAAGAGGCAAGAGAGAAACTGGTCTTGGAGGAGGAGACAGGTAGAGAATTTGTAGTAGGAATTTTAGCTAGAGTAGCAAATACCTCAGATTGGATGTTCTCGACTACTGAAATCACCTTAGAAACTGTGGCTATTGGATCTATCACTGGCACAATTTCTTTGCCTTCGGCAGCATGTTGACATTCACTAGTATCTAAAGTCGCTTTATCCTTTGGAGCATTATTCTCTGGAGACGATGAGAGAGGCGGTGAGGGTGAAGGGGTTGCTACCTTCTTGGGAGTCACCGACGACTCTTAATAAGCTTGAAAAGCCAAATGTCGGCGCTGCACTATCGCATCAATATCCTCTTTTCTCACGAGAGTTCCTCAAGAAGTTGTTCTTTTGTAAGATCTGCTAGTGGTGATTTGTCGGCCTTTTTGGAATGAGATTGGGTTTATGAGGAATTTGTGTTTGCTTTAGGCCTTTTGAGGATCTAATTTCACGAAAGCAGGTATAACAAGAGATTGAGTAGTAGGGAGAGAGAGAATATGATAAACACGATAAAATTGTTTTAAAGTAAATACCAATGCTTATATAGACTCCCTTTTCCTTCTCTTGTAAGATTCGTATCAAATCTGAAATCCCGCAATGGTACACTGCAACGGCTACTTCTTGCAACAACTGCTCTTGCAATTACTACATTCAAATGGCTAGATTCCATAAGGCAAACAACGGCTACATGCAAACTTGCTTTTTTGGATCGAATTTATGAACCAAAAATGTCACTACAACAGACTCACTAGGGCAACCTCAGGAGATCTACTGGCAACTACTATGATGCGTTATGAAGTCTAAGTGTGGCTTTTCTGAATCCATTTAAACTGGATCACTGAGCCACATAGCCTTTCCAAATCTATATATACTAAATCACAAGGTTACATGTCTAGACTTCACCTTTTGGAGCCGTAGTTGAATGTCTTCCTCATTAAGCAAACCCTCTGTGCTAAGCAAACCCGATAACGACTCATACTGACTGGAGGCGACTCTTACCCAACGCTTGATCATGCTTAGGAGTGTAAAGCAGGTGTATATATGCACTCAATGTGACATTGAAGAAAGCAAAATATTAGCAGGAAATGCACATTTCCTAACATAGGACATAACACACTCACACTCAGTATTTAATGAATATATAGTATATGTGCATGATAGGGGTACCTACCTTTTACACGAAAATGAATACTTCCTTTATGGAGTTTAATCATGGGTAAGGAAGCGTTACATCAATGTTTGGCTTGGGACACCGTATGAATGGATCATTTCTTGGGCATGTAATAGGCAAGAAGACAATCACCATTCTCTATTTATGGCACATAAGAAGAGCATGCAGTTTGTCACGACTATAATCAATAGCTTTCATACTATATATTGCCTTATCTAGCTTGACTTGTGTGAAGATAAGCATGAAAATCAAGCAAGCAACACAATCCAACTAAAGTTCCCGGAGTAGAATTAAAAAGCATAATCATAGTCAAAGTGTAGAGGAACTTACAATGTATCTATTTTTCTTCTAACAAGGTAAGAAGGAAAATCGAAGAGGCTAAAGGGTTATACAGATATCCAAGTAAAGTGTCTTTAGAGAGATGAATTGCAGCTTTGTCTCTTCTTGAAGTATTAGTCATAGTTCTGCGAGTATAGAAATAGAGTCGCTTGAATATTCAAAGACTCGTTTGAACTATCTGAGTCTCGCTTTGAATGAGTAGATGTAGCTTTATGATCAAAAGAGACTCACTATGCCAGAGGCTAATACTATACCACATGATATACATCTCCTGTATGATAAGAGTGAAAGAGATGTTGATTAGGACACGCTTGATTTTGTTAATTTAGCACTAAAGGAGATAGCAAGACTCCTTCGTTCGTTAAGGATGAGAGTAGCCTTAGATAATCCGTTTGCCTTCTACTCTACACTCTATCCTACAAAATTAAATCAAGCAGTGTGTTACCAACACAGTATTGACTTTGTAGGAACGTTAGAGCAAGTGATTCCATAACTGGAAGGTAGAACTTTCGTCTTCACATTTCTAGGAACTCGATCTGAATAGCATCATCACAAAAACATGGCACATGATAAGGTTTACCTATGTGAGGCATAGGTAAGACTCAATGTGCTCCTACATGTTCGTATGTACCTTTTAAGGACTCCGTACGTACAGGTAGAGTCTTAGATGACTCGCTCAGAGCAAGATTGTCTATCTCAAGACTCGCTTGAATGACTATATCCTCGGATATAGTCATAGCAGACTTAGAGGAAATAGAATCACTCAAATAAAGCTTGTACTGAGATTGACTTTCTTGATCGAGTAAACCAATAGATATAGAGAGAGGGTGTAGAGGGGGTAGCTAGTATAGGTTCTGGCTCACTTACCTCAACTTCAGGTATAGGAGCTGGCTCTGTAATCGATTGAGCGAATGTGAAGCAGTTCTCAGGATCTTCACCAGCGTTGACATCATCATCAGAATCGCCCCATAGAGTGACAAAGGCCTTCCTAGGAGGTGTTCCAGATCCACCTTCTTCTTCATTTGGATAAACCCTTTCACTTGGACAATCTCTAGAGAAATGTCCTCTACCTGAGCATTTGTAGAACGTAATATTTTTGAGGCTGAGTGGCTTGGCGTCCTTTGGATCTCTGTCCTTTGTGGTTATGCCAAATTTCTTCTTAAAGAGTCTCTTGACTAGCTTAGTAATCATCGCTAATTCTTGGTCTTCTTCATGTTCAAACTCATCATTGTCCTCAACCTTTTGAAGTATGCGAGTGAGCTTGAGAGAGACTCCTTGGGTTTCTCTAGATGCTATTGACTCCTTTTGATCTTCAACTTCCCGCACTCTTAATTACCATCAAGTAAAGATACATGCAAAGATTTCGTTTCTTTGGTCATTAGCATTATTCGTTTAGTTGTGTCAAACTTAGAGTTAACACCATGAATGAAAGCAAGAGTGAGTTCCTAGGATTCTACCTTAAGTCCGGAAGAGGACATCTTATCACATAATACCTGGAACCGGGAATAATAATCTAAACAAACTCGCTTTCTCCCATCTTAAACGAACGGAAGTCCCTTTGGAGCTCGATTTGATGATTTTTCTTCATATCCTCATTGTCGCTGTGCATACCGATGATAGCATTCCACACAAGCTTGGCAATGGATAAAGATATGATCTTGTCGATGTCCTTTCGTGAGTGATCACTGAGGATGAGTTGCTTCGCCTTGGCATTCTTCTCAAGCGTAGCATACTCAATTGGTCCCCATTTATATGTGTCGGTTTCATCTTTGATAGTTTCTTCACCTTTTTCTATGATTCTCCAACATTGATAGTCAGTTTGTTGGATGTAGTTCTTAGTCATAGTGAGCCACAATTCTAGTTCACCCTCATCTAAGATATGTGGCTTAGCTAAAGAGATCCCTAGGTTGAACGAGTGTTTTTTGTTGCCCTTGATTCAGACTAGAGAGTAGGAATCAAATCTGTGCAAGATTGAGCAACCTATTCTTTGATACCAATTGTGGGCTTTGACGAGTTAAGGATCAAGATAAAAGCGAGTGTAACAAGATATGTTCCTGAATGTTACACTTAATCTATATTCAATGAACAAAAGCTATTAAGCTAGTATCCAAATAATAGCTCTCAACAAAGCGAGTAAATATAGAAGTGATCCGCTTGCTGAAAACCTTTATAGAGTAGCTTTGAATCTACTAGCTCTTATGGAAGAGTAGCTCAATTGACTAGCTTTAGTGTTTAAGATTGTGAAAGTTAAAAACACTTACAAACGAGTCTTATTCCCCCAAGTAAGCACAATGAGCTGCAGAGCAAGTGTGCTACAAATGCGGGATAAAGAGGGAAAGCCACAATATGAACCTTAGATGGGTTAAATGAAAGGTTCAGCTCAATATACACAGAGAGACTTAGTAGGTGAGAACCATTGTCAATAATACATGCCCGAGATCAAACTCACCAATATATTGATTATAATGAACCGAGGGTTACAAGGCTTATAACACTCCACTCACTACAATCATGTTTAGCTCACTTACAAGGATTTGCTCTTAAGTTATATAGACGACACTCGTTCCCTCAGACATCACCATCTTGCCCCAAACACTCAACCTTACTAACTTCCCAGCTTTCAGTCCTCTTGCATCCCTCCAAGATGCTCAACGTACTAACTCCCAAGCTTTCCTGATCATGTTGTGTTTGTGCTAGCTAGACTTTCTCTCCCTCGTGAGGTATCCCAATCTAGTGCGAATGCATACAACTATTACAACTATTTATAGAAATCCTAAACTTATTCCCCAAGTTAGAAAAATCTATAAAATATTGTAATAAAGGAGATTTCTAACTTGGCAACCCGTGTGACTACTCTACCAGGCAGCTCCTCCACAGATTCTCCTTTTTCTTGAGCAACAAGCTTGTAACAAACTCTGCCACGCTGGCAATCCTCTCCTCACCACTACGCTTCAATTCTTCCATGTTGGCGATCCACGCTCCTCACTCTCCATAGGAAGAAACGCCTGTCCTGAACTTTACACCTTTCCCATTGCTGGCACGAATTTTCTACAAGCTGGTGTAACATAAGCGCCACCTGGGCAGATTCTCTTCACTTCAATTTCTCTGGTGTTGAAGCGCTGGATACACTAGCTGGCAGCGACCCTCCTTATCTCTGCACTAGTCCTTTGCCTTCAACTCTCTTCACTTCAGAATTATGATTCTTTACTTCAGAGTTGATTAAGACTGCCTTCACAAGGTTCAAAGCTAGTCTCTAGCATGTTCGCTTGGTCAAAGCGACTCTCTCTCTTGGCTTCTTAAGCTATTCATGTAATGCTCAGAAAACACAAGATAGATCAAATGTAGTGTTTATCATCATTAAAACAAAAGGAGCGATTAGTCTGAGCAAGCTCAAACTGACATATTTGTATAAAGCGAGTGAGAAGTTCGATTAGACAAGGAAAAACTTCTAAATAAATCAGAATCAAATTCAGTAAATTTGTCGATTGCTTCTACCTTGAGAAAATATTAAATTATTAATATTTAAATTATAATAATTGATTGAATAATAAGATGTAACAATTACATATGCATTGAATTAAATTTGATATTCTATCAAACTAAATATAACATCAAATAGAACAATATTTTAGATTTCAATATACACAATAATTTTTTTACCATAAATAATCCATACAGTTCATTCACTAAAGAATAAAAAGAATCTCCACGACAATACCATGTACACATAAATAGTTACATATTATAGACAAGCACAAGCCTTACAGTTGTTGATTCAATGAAATGGAGTATTATCCCATTGGATCATTTTTAATCACTTTATACATTAAATTTTGTGTATGTGGTTCATTCAAACTTTCTTAGACAAACAAGGAAAAACAATTATTCTTTTTCATACAAAATGCAACCTAAAAAATAAAAGACCGTGCAAAGCACGGGCGCGAACAACCTAGTCTTATAATCTTATATCTTATAATCTTAATATATATAAAGATTAGGGGGACTTCAAATCACTAAATGTGGGGTTTAAGAAACAATAAATACCCCTTTATTTATATTGAATTTTGCAAATACTTTATCTCAATAATGTTGAGTTTTTGAAGCAATAAATTACTATAAAATCAACTCATTCTTATTTTTATAATTTTCATAATAATAGTATAGTTTTTATTTATCCCAATCCAAATTTGTGCTACACATACCATAACTTATGAGTTATGACTTATGACCTTTCAACTTAATAATTGATTGAGCAACATTATTGTACCCCTGTAAGTAAAGTCACGGTTACAATGGGAGCTTGAACCTTTTGCTTTCCTCTCATCCTTTAAATACCCTTTAGATTTATAAGCTCCTTCCTTCGTCCAATCCTCACTATTAGTGTACGACCTCAGATCTTACCAGTCATGGCACTTCTTTTGCTTTCTCCACCTCTCCTAAAGCCAGATTCACCTCTCCACTGGCTTTTACGATCCCCTCTACTTCCATCTTCTTCGGTCAACAACTTACGTAGATTGATTTCCTTTCATTATTATATGAGAATCTATATTAGGTAAGAAAGAAATCAACGTTTCTTAATTCCTCTTTTGGTTAAGTAATTTTTATTTGTGTTTCTTATCCTTATTATGATTTAAGTATTCTGTTTCATATTGGCCTCGATTAGACCTCTATTATGTAGACATCCAACCACACCAGATACACTTGATGTATAGAAGAATTTTCTTTTTAATTGTGGGATTTTGACTAGCCAAAGAACATTGTAAACTTTTCCGTAGTGCATATGAATTTCAAAAATCACATTAGTAGTGATGGTGAGATCTGGTATAGATCATAAATCTATGTTATTATCTATTATACAATATCTATTTATAAGTTGACAATATATATTCATAAGTTGATTGCAAACAGTTGGGTTAATATGTGATGTTTGAGGGTTGCATGACTTGATGATGAAGTAGCTTGACAAGCAAGAACACTATATGCCAAAGTTTGATTTCTGTTTTTATATCTTTTAACTTTGTGAGATAATATTTAATTTTTAAATATCCTTCAAGTTGTTGGAATAAAATTATGTGATCCAGAATTTCTCTCTAACATATTGTTGATGCTATATTTTACAAATTTTGAACTTAAACTTTAAGCTGTCCTTTCACAATAACCCAATTAATGACTAATACTCAATCTTAAAAACACTAATAAGTAAGACCTCAAAGTAAAAGAATCTTAATCTTAATCTTAATCTTAATCTTAATCTTAATCTTATCTTATCATAATATATATATAAATTAGGGGGATTTCAAATCAATAAACATGAAATTACATTTGTCATCAAATGTTATTTAAGATTTTTAAATTCTATTGTTCCCTTCCACCGCCATTGAAGAGCCTTATTTTTCTTTTGGCCAACGGTAAAATCGGATATATAGCCCTAAAAGGGATAGAGAGATACAAAACAATGTCAATACAACTCACATATGGAGGAAAACAAGCCCCCAAACTGTGACAACTAACAAGAGAAAATAAAACAAAACAACAAGATCATAGTGCAGCTATACGAGCAGGGCGAAAGACAACCCCGGGCCTCATTAAAACCCCTTGCTGGAAAAACCCAGGCCTAGTGGGAAAAACCCAACAAGAGGAAAAAGAGATACCCCTGCACCGGAACCAAATAGCAAGGTTCCATACCACAACACATAGACAGATCATCATATCAGACATATTAACAAAGAACAGCAAAGACTCAAATCGCCCTCACAATCTCACAAGGGAAACGCGCATATAGGAGGCGAAACACATGAACTTGTATCACAATCAACTTAAACGTCCTACACCATAAATCACAATTAAAGTATAAAGAAAATCAATTAAAAAACATTACAAAAATTGAACCATTGAGATCCTCAGTCAACTTAAACTCCATATGCCCTAAAATCTCATTAAAGGTCTCAACTATGGCTTTGGGAAATCACCATTAAAAATCTCAACCATGGGGTTTCATAAACTATTCAACTTCCAAAATACTAAACCACATATGTGTATATACATCCCTACAAACACACACTCAAGATCATACTCATCTAAGTTCCTTCCTCTACAACACAACAACAAGGTACAAGTCTGAAACAATGAACCGCGCTGGAGCTCCACAACCACCAATGGACAAGGCACTGACTCAATTGCTCTACATTGGTCATTTACGCTGCACTAGGGAACACGGTACACATCTTTTCCTTTTCACTAGGATCTTCTATTTTTTCGTATTTTTTGTTTGTTTCCTTTATTCTATTGTGTAGTTTTTTTTCTAGGTTTTTCTTACCAACCAGCACCGGTACAACGTAATATTGTAGATTCAAATAAACGATTCCTAAGTTTTATTTTAGGAAAATAATTAGATCGAGTAGACATATATATTACGGTATCTAATATCAGGAACTACAAAGAAATCAAATAAAAAGACGACCGAAATAAGTGACCTTTGTTTCAAGTCAATTTACACAACAAGATTAACTACACCACTAATAATATGGGAGAGAAAAAAATTATCATGTTGATTGACTAATATAAACACAATTATACATATAAAAGTAAATGATTATCATTTTATTGGCCTAAATTAGATAGGGTTGCGAAATGTTCGTACGTTTTATTCAAGGAAAACAATGAGAAGTAGTAGACAAATATATTATGGTATCTAATAACATGAAGTCCAACGACATTAAAAATTTATAAAATACCAAAATAAGTGACCTTGTCTCAAATCAATTTACACAACAAGAATAATTACATCACTAAGAAAATAAAAAAGGGACAAGTATTAGTGTTAGGTCACAAATATAACACTCTTATATATAGAAAAGTAAATGACTATTATTTTCATGGCCTAAATTAGATAAGGTTGGTGGATTATTTGAAATATAGATCAAAATAAAACTAGATTAAAAATATTATAGAGTATTTTAAATTATATTATTATTCTATATAGAAAACATTTTAATTAGGTAAATTATATAGGGTTGTTGAAAAATACAAATGTAACTACAATAAAATCGGCATAATAATATTCATATAGTATTTTAATGTATTATTTTTTTTTTTATAGAAAAACAATACAATAAAACCACTAGTGCACGAAAAAGAAAAGGTAAGAAAAACATTAAAAAAAACTACACAATAAAATAAAATAAAGGAAAGAAACAATGGCCCCGTGCTTCGCACGGGCCCGAAAGTCCTAGTCTTATAATCTTAATATATATAAAGATTATGCGGACTTTGAAAAAGTAAATGTGAATTTAGAGTTGCCATTAGTGATCTGTTATCAATAAATATTGAATTTAAGATTTCAAAATCATCTTATCTTAATATAACTTAAAATTGGCATTGTTTTGCCAATTAATGCACTACTTAATTCATATATAAAATCCATTTACTCAAAGAATAGAAGATTTGTAAGGCCCATATCAAAGACTTGGCTCGGCCCAGGTTGAATCAAATAATTTGATTTATTTGCCCTAATCTCAAACTCCATGAGAAGCCATTTGGTTTGTTCGGCCCATCTTTAATCACCATTCGGCCCATCAGCAACTACTTAGCCCATTTTCAACTTTTTAATCTTTCAGCTTTTAATCATTTTCCGTTTTCTAAATTAATCCTAAAAAGTCAACCTAGATTACCCCTCAGCTCTTCTACTCATTATACCCCTCCAACCTCTAATTACCGAAACGTTAAACGACGGGACGCAATTACGCCCTAGGTTGTTTCACCCTGTTCGCTTTCCTCTCCTCCCCTATTAATGCTTCACTTGAAGGGTTTGTAACTGCTCCCATGGAATCTATAAGTTCACCCTTGGTCCTTGCTATTTTGTGCCTTCCTTTTCTGCAAATTAAGCCTCATTCCTCCTCAATCTGACCGACTATGGACAAGGGGAAAGCAGTCGCCGTTGAAGAGAATTTCGTAGGCCTCAAAAATCTTCCTCCCAGTGCGCGGTATCCGATCAAGGCCATGGTGTGCCGAAGATGGGACGTCACCAACTTCTCCGACAAGTATAGAAGCACTGAGTATATAGTTGCAGATGATAAGGTGAGGGTTATATTCAACTTTGTTAAATTGTTTAGGTATCTCCCATTAAATATTTGTGAAGCGGTCCTCCAATTTGGTTCTCTCAATGTTAAGTTCAATTAGACTTCCTGTTGGTGTTTGCTGTGTTTGATTGGGTCCATCTAGACATTAATTCTAGCCCAATTTAACTCCTGTATAATTCTTTTAAATTTGTAGTGAGACGAGGCTTTGGTATGATGGTATCTTTATTATATGAGTAGGCATTCGACACTGCACATGCACTCTTGCTTAATCAAGGCCTCCTCACCACATGATTCCATCTGATTTGTTTGCTGTTTACTTATTATTAAACTACTATATACACTATGAATTATCCATGTTGGCTGAGAACAGTGATGTACTAAATAGCTATATCAGTTCTAAAATTTGTCTTCAATTGTCTTCTCTAAATTCAGGTTGGTCTTTGTTCTTTCCTTTGTTACTTTTTCTTCCTCAATTATTTGACTGTTGTTATCATTGTCGGCTTCTCTTACCGTCCGTGTCGGATTCTGCCAAGAAGAGGCCAATTCAGATCCACACACACTAAGAAGCCTATGTTCTTCTACGTCAATCTTGCAAGGTGATATTCCAATTTCGCCCAAATATTGGTACGCCATTACGGTTTTCACTGCTTTGCGTTCTTCAATCGATTGGCTGGATTGAGATTTGATATGCAACTCTGTTATGTTCTTCCATGTGAAATCAATTTGTAATTGACGATGATGCTCTCTCCAACACTCCGGAATCTGTCGTCCACTGCTCCCCTCGCAGCCTGCCATCCGTCTTCCCTTGCAGTCCATTTGCTCGACCTTTAGGCGTAAGCTCATTCGCTGTAACAGGTGAGTATATTGTCAATTGAATTCTATTAACAATTCTAACAGTCAAAACTATAAGTTCTATGTAGTTTTCATGTTCATGAATGTCATACAGATTGGAAAATTTAGTTGTAGGTCTAATTATGCATTGAACAGGTGATTCTGTTGATGTTTACTCATTTCACAGTTCAATCCCTGCGTCGAAGCAACCACTAAGGTCAGCAAGCAGGGCTTTATGTTCATCTCAGGATTGGTCCTTACGTTTGTGCTGAATGGAATTTCGGGTATGTTTTATAGTTGAAGTAAAACGAAAAAGTTCTATGTAGTTTTCATGTTCATGAATGTCATATAGATTGGAAAATTTTGTTGTTGACTGATGTTTTACTCATTGCAATATTTGTGCAAGAGGTTTTTGTGTATATGTGAAACATTGGAAGCATGATTCTGCTGAATCTAGGTCTAATTATTCATTGAACAGGTGATTCTGCTGATGTTTACTCATTTCGTAGTTCAATCCCTGCGTCGAAGCAACTACTAAGGTCAGTAAGCAGGGCTCTATGTTCATCTCAGGATTGGTCCTTACGTTTGTGCCGAATGAAATTTCGGGTATGTTTTATAGTTGAAGTAAAACAAAAATCTCTTGGGAAAAGTTTACACTAAATGGGCAGCTCAAATGGTTGTTGGCCTTAATATTGGTGTTCCATGGGTTATGTGAAAACAAGAGAGAGAAATGGTTGTTGGCCTTAATATTGGTGTTCCATGGGTTATGTGCAAACAAGAGAGAGATTCCAGAAACTTTGTTGAAGCTACAAATCTTACAGCTTTTGAGAACCAGAAACGATCCCACGTACAAGGCAGAAAATGACTGACCACACCATATACAAATCTAGAATACTATAGACAAACAAGTGAATTCGGCAAGAGCACAAGCAGTAACAAAGGCTCCTAAAGAAGATGATGCTGAGCATGGAAAGCCTAATGGTTCATTTCCTGAAACATCGAGAAGAAAAATAAGGGAAAAGAGGTGAATAATTCAGAAACAGAATCTGCAGCTCAATCTGCAATTCTACACCTTAACTTTCCAGCAGGTTACATATTGCCATCAATAGACGGCCTTGATGGTTTGTATGGTAAATTTGGTGCACTCCAACACAGCAAATACTAAAAGTGACAGAAAAATCCTCATTTGCAAAGGTGGTTTTTTGAGAGGGTCTGATGCTGAAGCTGCCTGTGAAAGTTGAAAGGAAAGCAACCCATCTGGAGAAGCTAAGGTTAGCTACAAAATTCAGTATATGAATGCTATAGAAATTGTTGATGCGAATGGATACATGAAGAAAAATTCAGAAACTCAGAATAGGAACAGATCAAACAAGAAACATTCAAATCTGATGGAGGACTCAAGATATTGAAGAAGATGCTTGAGGGGTTCATCATGCAAGGTCACTAATTTCACACCAGCAATGATTACGTTTCTTCTGGTAGAAAGAATAAGTACTATAGTTGGTTGATTAAGATTTCAGAATCATTTCTACCTTTACAATGGTACTTAGCATGAACAAATCAGGATGTATAGAACCAGAACAGAACATCACTAGCCTAAACAGACAAGTTCTGCATCAACAATGATTTGTGGAAGTGGTGAGAAATATTCATTGAATCGTTGTAACAAGTTTCGGATTGGGCAAAAAGATAACATACGAATAGTTATTTTCATAGTTTTAACAAGATTTACATATAATTTAATTATTGTTAGATCCTTAGAAACCCACAAAAGAGAATCATATAATCTAATTATTGTTAAATCTTTAGAAAGGCACAAAACATACCTAAGATGCAAGAAATGTATCTGAAAACTCGAATAGTTAAATCAACAAGTATGCAAGTATATGTACCAAGAAGTATGCAAGTACAAGTACATGTACCAACAAAACAACATACTTAAACCAAGAAGTATGCAAGTACATCAAAACAGAATAAAAAATTAAGGAAACCAGATACAAAATCATGCAGAAATCAGGAAATCACATACAAAATAAGCAAATTAATACAGGAAATCAAAAAACCATAATACTAACTTTGCAACAAATCATAAATCAGAAACCATATACAAAAACAAACAAAATAACATACCTAAGATGCAACAAATCAAATATGAGAGTTCTAATAGTTGTAAATACTATCTAAAAACAACAAATTAAACTCTTAGAATTCTTATTTTGCTTTGTAGAAAATCACGAAACCAGAATTCTATTTTGCAACAAACCTAAATTTTTAGTGTACAACTGGGTGTTCATAATTTAAATGATATACTGACTTGGTTATTTAGACTTTGTATGCATTTTCCACAATTTTTGTGTGCACATCGGTCTGAGCTCTGCTACAAGAACACTAGCTGTTGTATTTTTAAGTTGTAGGTTTCTACGATCTTGATGATATAAGAAATGCTACTGATGTCATCATTGTGAGTATTTTTTCCCTAACTCATTGTCTTGATATCATGTATACAATTGTTGCAAAATGTCTGAAAATACCAATGTTTTCAAGTAAAGTATATATTTTTATGTAATAGCTATATTCTGAAAGGAGAAATAGTTTTAGCAAGATTATTTCAACAAAACAGGAATGGGCAGAATGTGTCCAAAAAAAATCTAAACTATGAAAGTCCAAACTAATAGTTGAAATACTGTCTAAAACCATCAAATGAAAGTCGAAGCTAAGCATAAACTAGACAACATATAGGAAATCAGAGAAGGAGTTACCTTGACTCGCAACTGTCACAACATCTGGATTGTATTCAATATCAATGCAAGCAGGAGGTTTATAAGTAAGCTCCATTTTATTACTCAACAGTAACTCAGTGACGCAACATCTGGATTGTATTGT